>NC_080732.1:8515904-8523404 GCF_019097595.1 Hemibagrus wyckioides | reverse complement strand
GATAGTCATTCCTCATCCTGCCACATGGCTGGAAGTCACATTTGGAGTGGGTGTGTGCTTCACTGAGGGACCATATGGTTCGATGATCCAAGAGCCACTGGTTCACCACCTGTTAAAAGTCCTCGGTTGGAGTCAATAGGGAGGAAAAATGTGTTGATGAAATCCAACAGGCGCTCAAAATGTCTCTTTAGGCCCTTTAAAGTGAATATTTACATTCACCTCTAAGATCTTGCCATTCCATCCACTTATTGTTGATCACAGGACTAACGATGTTGGTGATTTCTCTGAACCGTCTTTGAAGTAAAGGTTATGCGCATCTGATGGCCTATGGTGTGCAGATTATCCTCTGCAGAATCCCTTGGCATGAGGTTCAGAAAGGTAATTTTACTGTGGAGAGTAGTGTAGAAAGAGCCATTCTACACAGCCACCTGCTCATAACTCCATCCTGATTGGAGTGCAGATACAGAGAGGGGGAAAAAGCTGCCGAAAGATTTAGTGTGACCTTATCATCTGTTATCATTTTCACTTCTTCTCTACTGTTAGCTCTACTATTTCTTTCTCTTCCGTTTTTTTTCTTCTTCATTTTATCTCCCCCCTGTCCCTCTGATTGCTTTGCCTCACATATCATTATCTGGTCCTATAAATCTGGGAATCGCAGAAAATAACCTTCTTTCAGTCAGAAACAAATTAACCCTTTACTACAAAGCAAAAGCAAAACTAGACACCTTGTCCAAGCTGTATGCCTTGTTTTTCTGTGCTTTCTCATACTAATAGTTTTTTTTTTCATATGCAGAGGGGCATTAACATAGAAGCTTTCAAATATGAATAGCTCTGAGACAAACACTTGATGGTCTAAATGGAGAAATGAGCTGTTGCAGTTTGTCAATTTGTGTCAAGTAGGATGGTTGGCTTGTTGGATTGTGTGTGTGTGTGTGCAGAACAAAACAGTACAATGATGTTTGATGTGAACTACAAAGTGACATGCATTAATAGCAGGGGAAAGGAATATGGTACACACGATAGCCTACATCACACTGGCATATCCAGACTTTTCCGGTTTGAGTTGCATCAAGCATTACTTTAGCATCACCTCCAAGAGTTTCAGTCCTCAGCTCTGACAAAAGTACACTAATGCACAAACTCAGGCATGTGAATTGTACTTGCTTTGTTTAATTCCTCTTCTATTTTTCCACATTTGCATTCATGAGTGAAGTAAAAACTCAATAGAGATCCATTGAAATCTCAGAACCACCCTGTTTTTAACACTGTATATATTATTATACACAGATTCTAATCATAATCTGCAGAGATGTCATGATTGTGTAACCTGCTGTTGCACTGCACAGTGTTGGTACACTATGATTCTCATTCTAGACCACTGGGAAACAAAACAAACACAAATATACTGATTATTCACCATCAACCTGTCTGACATGCTTAAGTAAAGGGTTTTGTAATTACAGCCGGTCTAGTCATTCTATATCCGTATTATTCTATGATGTTGTTGCTGTTCTTTTGGCTGCTCCCTGTTTGGGGTCGCCACAGAGGATCATTTGGTCCGCACGTTTCAATTTGGCACAGGTTTTACGCCGGATGCCCTTCATGACGCAACCCTCCCATTTAATCTGGGCTTGGGACCGGCACTGAGAGTTAACTCTTCAGTGGCTGGGTTAGCTCCCTGCCCGGGAATCGAACTCGGGCCGTGGCAATGAAAGCACGGGATCCTGCCACTGGACCACCAGGAGGCATATCCGTATTATTCTATGAAAATTCTTTTTCCTCATCTTCATCATTCATGGCTGACCCTGCGCTCTGACCCCAACCTCCAAGGATGGGATATGCGAAGAAAGAATTTCACTGTGCTGTGTGTATATGTGACGAATAAAGGCTGTTTCATTTCATTTCATTTCATCCTGATCACTGGATGGTAAATTCAATAAAAAGTAAACATCAGCCTTTGTCCTGTTAACAACTTCTGCTCCAAAAAACCAGTGTGTTTCATAACCGCTGAAACCAACCCTCTCAAATGTATAATGTATGCTCATTAACACATTCAAATATAATACTTTACGTCTATTATTTGTCAGGCTTAACGAAACTGGAAGATGGAACCTATTATGACACATTAAACAGTTTCTAAACTGATAATCGTATGCTGGAGTTTCCAAAACAGATTAAATGTGAAGAGTGCTTATCTTTATCCTTCCTGTAACATACAGAAGCGTAGCTGAGACATCTGATGTGGATTGACTAAGATTCCACCATAATGCTTACACATCATGTCAGGTATGAATTTGTGGTTAGATTAATCATGTAACAGAGTAGCTGTTTTCTCAAATATTCCTTTTCAAGGTTTAATTTATTTTGCTATGTTTATTGCTCCTTCATAGTTAAATGTTCATAAGAAACATTGTGTTTTCATAAATAGCTATAAACTAATGTATTCAGTAACATTAGCTCAGTGTGATGTACCAAAGTGTTTCAATTCATCAGAGGTTCTCAAGGGTGAAACATAGCACTGTGGAAAGAGTCGTCGTTCTGAAAGGAGGGAAGGAAGACGATACGGAGACAACGACTAGCGCATTAGCAATATGTTGTAACAGTGATATTTGACCTAAGGCTATTGAGGCGTACAGAATGTAGCAGTAATGATCTAAAAATATGTTCACTTCAGATCAGTTTTAAATGAAGGTGTTTGCTGATCATTATGGTTACACAGGCTGTAGGCATTATTAATACATTTCAGGTAACGTTGTTGCTTTGGACGAACAGTGTTGGTCCCATGCTGAATTAATTTTACTTCAGAGGCAGGTATTGTCTCTGGATGTCTGGGAAAGGGAGTTTGATCATTCAGAAAGATTTTTATATGCAAATAATGCTGTCATTCATCAAAGCTGTTAAAGCTATAAATAGTCGAATCTGCCTGTGAGCTATGCAAACAACATGTAAATAGGTGATTAGTAGAAGACACATCTGAAGTAATTTCAACAATCTCGGTTTGTTTTGGTGTACGACGGGTTAATAAATAAAATCAGATTGTACTATATACAATATACAAATATACAGCAAAACTTTGAGGAATATGAAACAAACAAAGTGCAAGAGTTAATCTAAGGTCTTGGAATGAGTGCAAACCACTTTCATTATAAATTCATGGCTCCCTCTGGCTGATCCCTCTAAGATGTGGAATTAAATGCAGTTCAGTTCATTTTTACACAGGCTTGAAGTGAGCGAATCTCAACAGAAACTGTAATGCAGAATATCCAGCTAAGCTTAATGGATGGAAATTGTTGTGATCCACATGCCATTTTACATACATCTGCAAAACTCTGTTTATAAAGTAAACTTTTCTGAATGTATTAACTTTTTCCTTTTTTCCCCCTTTTCTTTTTCATGTTTCCTCGGCCTCTCTACTTTCAACCCCAGGTAAGAAAACATTTTTGTTTTTCCATCTTTTTCCCTCATGTGTCCTTCTGTAGGAGCTGGCAGCACTTTGCGTTGCTTTGGCCACTTGGACATTCAGCTTCTCTTGAATCTCAGCGTGATGGAAGCATGCCCTCAGGAGGCCATGGCTCTTCTGCTTGAGTGCCTCAGCCATGGGATCGTATTGTCCCCATCTGATTAAGGCCCAATTTGAACTAGGGCTATTTTGAATCCGTGAGCAGACAGGGGATAACAAACATGCCACACATGCTTGGAGGGAGACACAAATGCGGTGGTAACAAGACTGTACTGTTTGGTTAGTGTTCAGTGTGTTATGCTGCTGTAGGAGATACCATTTAACTGACCACAAAAAGATATTATTAAAGAGACGTCCTCTATCAGAGCTTGGATATCTTTTCGGTATTCAGGGTTCTATCTGTCTGTCTGTCTATCTGTCTGTCTATCTATCTATCTATCTATCTATCTATCTATCTATCTATCTATCTATCTATCTATCTATCTATCTATCTGTCTGTCTGTCTGTCTGTCTGTCTGTCTGTCTGTCTGTCTGTCTATCTATCCGTCTGTCTGTCTGTCTGTCTGTCTGTCTGTCTATCTATCTATCTATCTATCTATCTATCCGTCTGTCTGTCTGTCTGTCTATCTATCTATCTATCTATCTATCTATCTATCTATCTAGACTCCTCAGTACTCTCATATGTCTGAGGACTGTAGTGAGAGGATGGGTAAGGCACCAGCGTAGGTTCAGGTATTGGTATTATTCATAAAAATATTAAGAGACATTAAATACCAAAAGTTGTTTTATGGTCTACTCAACATTAACACCATTTTGTCTGAAAGTGAAACTATTGTGTTTTCCACCTGGATCTTCCTCATGCCAATGACATTTTATTAAGTTCAACTCCAAGCCTCTCCTAGACAATAGTGACATTGGTAGTCTGTCTTCTTTATGTTTTTTTTGTTCTTCATATCATTCTATGTAAACTAGAGATGGTAGTCCCAGTAGATCAGCAGTTTCTGAAATACTCAAACAGACCAACTGGCTTAGTGTTGGGCAGCTTGAAAACACTCAGGACTATCAGGGCTGTTGCCCCGTGTGCCTAAATGTTTTCTTGAGAAATGAGAGAAATGCTTGAGAAATGCTTTTAAATGATTATAGTTTATTAAGAAACAATGCATGAAGTTGACTAGTTTCAGTTTAGTGGTATTACCAGGTAGCATAGTGTGGGAAAACTGTTCCTGGAAAGTGAGTCAGCGTAATTACAGCCTAAAGAGGAACTCTTGATTAAGCTCTGGGAACTCTGGTGCTTAAGATGACTAACATGAATAAAGCTACCATGACATGCTGGTCCATTGAATCCTAATTGGTGTGGGTAGACATATTGAAATTCCTCTACTGACAAGCTAGACATTTGCACTAAATTGACAAGAATAACCGAAATCTTCTTACTAATATTTGCCCATCATCAGGGGTTCTGGGTGAGCTACCCCATGAGGTAGCTTTCTCCTTTAAACTGTGAAACTTGAGATCAGCTGGCTAGACCACAATAGAAAGAATCAAAATAGATACAGGGGGATGCTAGAAGTTCATCTGCTCTTAACAGTCCACCCCATGAGTCTGTGAGTTCCCTTTAATCCAGACCTTTAAGGCAGTATTTTGAAGCTGCTGTGGTGGTTTTGGTCTTCTGAGTGCCCCCACTCTCTGAGATGTATATTCCTTGGGGGGTGTTCTTTGAGTGGCAGCTGTGGGCTCCTCGGGGAGGTCTTTGAGCTACTGCTGTGTGTGAATGGCAAAGGCAGTGGTGGGTATGTCTGGTGCGAATGAAATATTCATCCCTTTGAGAATGAAATGAGTGCCCTGGTGCACAGGTGCTGACTAATTTTCGAATGTCTTTCTTTCGCTTTGGCTTCTGTCTCTAAATTTGAGTTCTGTTTTCCATTTCTTCAGATTCTTTGTTTTCCTTGCTGTTGGCCACCAGTGAAGAAGGCAGTCTAATGTTTTCCAATTTGCTGTTAGTGTTGTACCTCTTTTAACGGCATTATTGGTGGATATGGCGTCTTTTGTTTACTGATAATTATTTTGTTGTATACCCCTGCATTACACACTTAGCAGCCAACCCCCTCTTGTTTTAGTCTAATGAAGTGGTTTCATGCTGTGTGTGTGTGTGTGTATGGTTCTGATTAAAATGTGCCTGGGGGCTGACCGGAACAAGGATCCATGTGTTCTTAATTACAAAACTATGTCATGCAAAGCCGTATAAAATGAAGGTTGCTTCATGTTATGTACATAGTGCAAAAGTTTGGCTCAAGATTATTGTTTTAGAGAAATAGTTTGCGTAATTACGAAGTTTTAAGTACACTGCACTTTCCTTCATTGTGTAACATGAGTGTCTGAAGCCAAGCCAGCCTTCGTGTGTGTGTGTGTGCGTGGTGGTCCTTTAATTTCAGTCCACAATTTACTGCTCACTCAACTCATTAATGGTCTTCATAATCATGTAATGAGAATGAGCCAAGATACTTGAAGCAAAACACAACAACAAGCAATGCACAGGAATCAGGACCAGGATCAAGAACCGGTGATTTACATCACTGCAGTATATTCCATTCCCCTCCCAGGAAAGGCACTTTAAACCAGTTATGAAGTGTTTAGAATAATGAGAGTGATGGGGATTGGTGGAAGTATGTTTGGCATTAAAGCATGTGGAGAGGCGGAGGCAGGGAACAGGAAAGACGGAGGCCAAGGGAGTATAGGAGTGGCAATGCACTCATAAGAAGGGCTTTAATAGTAGATTAGTGAACTCTTACGATGTCCCAGGGTGAGAGAAGCAGGGAAGGAGCCGTAAAAGAGCAGCCATTATACTGCAGGGTTTGGGCCCTGGCTAATCTCACAGGAGTGCTCTTCTCTTTGTATGACTGTTCTTATTTCCGTAATGGAGATTATAGCAGTGCAGCCAGGACACTCCGGCCTTCATTTAACATTCATCACAACTCTCTATAGCTTATTTTATTTAAGACCGTGCCATGCACTCTGAGTTAGGACTGTGTTATTTGTTAGTGTTAAATCAAAGTTGTTGACTGTGCTCTAGAAAAAAAAATGAGAAAAAAATTAGGCAATGCATTCAACCCATTTAATCCTGTTGTAGTTTTACAATAAACATAGATTACATTTAATCCTGATTTTAATCTTGTAGTTTAGTCCGTTTTAAAGTTTGGTTTACAAATAACTTGTAGCATAAATTTGATTTTATTAGATATACGTATATGTTTGTTTTTATTCAAAAAGAATGAAAGAATGGTTGGGTAACTTTGCTACTTACTTGTTTAGTGGACATTTGCAACAGGAATTAATCCCAGGTTTAATCTAAGGTAAAGATTTTAATTAGAGATTGTGATTTTAATTGAACTAATTGAAAGCCAGTACCTGCTGTTGGCTAAAGGTTTTGGAACAAAATGACAGTAAGAGTGATATCAGAGCTTGAAGAATATAATTTGGATAATAAACTAGATCACCAGCATAAATATTTGAACAACTAGATACTAAAATCTAGCATTAATGCCACCGATTCTGCTGAAGCAAAGCAGAAGCCAGAAACAGAGGATATGGAAGCTTAGTGGTTAAGGTGTTGGACCACTGATCAGAAGGTTGTGAGTTTGAATCTCAGGTCCACCAAGCTGCCACTGCTCCTTAATTGCTCAGTTGTATAAAATGAGATAAAAATGGATGGTCATTCTGGATAAGGACGTCTGCCAAATGCCAGAAATGTAAATGTAAACAGCATTTGGAAATTTGTGGTTGGACTTGTTTGCCCACACTTAGCTTATTGTTCAAGCTAAAAATCCTAGTACTTTCCCATGACTGGTAAAATGCTTTCATTTTCATTTATGTAAACTAGTTATTTTTTCCACACCTGGAAATGTAGATTGTGGCAGATAAATGCTTCAGGGAAATTCCACATCACTGCATTTTTTCATGCAATTCTTCTTTGAGAAATTCTAGACTTTAGACTTCGCCCTTGAGATATTGGTCAGTTGGACTGCTGTTCTCTGTGTTTGGCA
>NC_080732.1:8500904-8510904 GCF_019097595.1 Hemibagrus wyckioides | reverse complement strand
AGAACTGCCAAGTAGGATTATCTCAGTTGAGTGTGTGCTGAGCCGTGAAGCTGTAGGTTGGCATTGTCCTGTTGGTTTACTGAAGCTAAAAGGGTGATGCCAGTGGGGCTGTATCGACTGTGGCACATGCCCACCCTCAAGTTCTTCTGGGCCTTAGCATTTTCTTTCGGTTCTCAGCTGCCTTTCTTTTCTCAGGACCAGCCTGCAATACAGAATTCTTCCTTCTCCAAACAAAGTGTGTTAGACAAAACTGAAACAGCAACTACTAAACCCTGAGGAGATTTTTTTTAAAAATAACATCTTGCATCCTGTCTGCATCTGGGTTTATTATTACATTACATAGCAGTACATTGCATTCCTTCAGAAAGCCTAGTGTAACTGTATCATTTTGATACACTATATTGCCAAATGTTTTGGGACACCCCTCAAAATCATTGAATTCAGGTGTTGTTTTTCAGGGGTTGGGCTTAGTTCCAGTGAAAGGAACTCTTAATGCTTCAGCATACCAAGACATTTTGGACAATTTCATGCTCCCAACTTTGTGGGAACAGTTTCGGGATGACCCCTTCCTGTTCCAACATGACTGCACACCAGTGCACAAAGCAAGGTCCATAAAGGCATGGATGAGGGAGTTTGTTGTGGAGGAACTTGACTGACCTGCACAGAGTCCTGACCTCAGCCTGATAGAACACCTTTGGGATGAATTAGAGCGGGGACTGTGAGCCAGGCCTTCTCGTCCAACATCAGTGCCTGAGCTCACAAATGCGCTTCTAGAGAAATGGTCAAAAATTCCCATAAACACAATCCTAAACCTTGTGGAAAGCCTTCCCAGAAGAGTTGAAGGTGTTATAGCTGTAAAGGACTGTCTAACTCCATATTACGTGCATGTAAAGGCAGACATACCAAAACTTTTGGCAGTATTGTTTATTTTGTTTCAAAGTTATTTTATTTTATTTTATTTTATTTTATTTTATTTTATTTTATTTATTTATTTATTTATTTATTTATTTATTTATTTATTTATTTATTTATTTATTACATAGTAGTGATATCCAGTCAATCCAGTTTCATTGGAGTAGATTAGACAGCTCATGTGACATCTCAGATTAATACTTTAATTAATGAGGGATCATAAAGTTTAGTAAATAAAACAATGTGCACTCATTGGGTCTGGGTAATCCATGCTCCAAATGATGAAGAATGTATGATGGAATGATGGGGAACATGAACACAGCTTCAGATTAGAGTCTCAGTTAACATAGTGTTAAATGTTAAAAAGTGTTAAAAAATCAGTTATGTACTAAAATATTTAATCTTTCATAATTGCGATGGGTAGATTTAGGAATTGTATATCCTTAACAGTAATTTAATTATAGTTGAGTGCTAGAACAACTATCATTTTCCATCTAACATTTCCGGACATGTCTCACTGATTAACTTAGTGCAGATTGGATATACTCTCCTTCCCACTATCTGCATCTATCGTTCTTTCTGCCCATTTATTTCCTTGCACTTTACCTCCTTTTTTGGTCTACTTTCCACCATCTGTTGCTCTCTCTCTCCTTTTTACTTTCCATTTCCTTTATTTCTCTGTCCTTCCCACTCAAGCTGTCTCGCTCTTTTCTTCCTTCTTCTCAACTCTTGCATATCTACTTCTCTCACCTCTGCCTCTTTTTCTGTACTCTATTTTACAGTACATGAGGCTGCTGTGATTCATGGAGTCCTCTTCCTTTCTCTGTTTCTTATTATAAATCAGAGCAAAATCCATGTGCACGCACACAGAGTCAGAACATAATTAGTTGGTTCAAGGCCATTGAGTGTCTAGAGGTTTGCTTTTTTGTTGAATTGAATTGTGAATGTAGGAGTACAAACGAATGCACACGTCGAGTATGTGGTAAGCTTTACACACACAAGTGGGAGTCTGGTCTCCTCCATGCTCACACATGTACTAACTGCTGTTAATCCCTCTCTTATCTGTGTTTGTGTACGTGTGTGTGTGTGTGTGTGATGCTGGTGATGTGCTGGTTGTCTTCAATCTTTGTTAAAGTGGCATATCAGTGATGAGCTCCCTTCAGTTCCGCAACCTTATAGCTCCCAATTGTGCCTCATTAAAGCGTGAAAACCCTTACACACCCACACACAGAGACACACACGTGAGTGTGTACTTCAGGTCACACAAGCGAGGATTTTCTTTTCACACAAACACTTGCATGCACACACCGCACTGAATTAAACATTAGCTGCGGAAGGTAATTGTGTCAAAGCTACACAGGGAGGTAAAACTGAAAAATGGGAACATTAGCATGCTAGACGGAGGGGGGAATGAAGGGAATGGGAAAAGAGAGAGCGAGCGAGAGAGAGAGAGAGAGAGAGAGGGGTTCTATTAGATATAAAGCACAGGCTCCTTCAGTCTCATTAACTCAGTTCAGCAGAGGCGTCATGTCAGCTTGGGTTCAGTGAATATTCCACCACACACTTCATAACGTTTCCCATAACACCGACCCACCCACTACCCCCCATCCCCCCCCACCCCCTGACCCCATCCTCAACTACCCCCACCTTCCCACATCATCCCCTCTAGCCCCTTTGATCAGTACCTTTCTGTTCATACCTCTGATATAAGAACAGGGGAGAGATAAAATTTTAAACAATAAAAAAAATGCACAGAGAACCAGTATCTTGTCCTCCTACTCCTATTTTATCTTTTCTCCCCCCTAGCAATCTGTTAGCAGAAACATACTGAACATATCTTCAAGTATCATGATATGACCAGGGTGGACAAACCCATAAATTTATTCTCTAGTCAACCAGGCAATTAAAAGCTACAGTGTATTGTCCAGTCCCATGTTATTCTTGCTCAGAGGCCCAATTATAGTAACTAGGCTGAAAAGCTACAACTAATGTAATTTAACTCCAAAATATGACAAGCTAATTATGTGCATTAATATAGACTGTGGAAAATAAGCGAGGACTTGAATCCGCTGAGAGGGGACGGCTTTATGTAGTTGTAATCTCTATCCTCTACTGATAATGTCTCTGCTGATGAAGCATTATGTATTAACATGTTATTTAAGTCTTGTTAGTGTCTTCATTTTCGCTTGATAAAGTGCTTTCATGTGAGATGATTGTATACCTGGCTAGCATTAGTGGATTTTGTTGGGTTTGGCCGACAAACCGTTTCCACATCCCTTCATGTTCCCGATTCTGGAACGTTTATGAAATTAATATCAAGTTTTGGTTGTGTTGTTTAAGCACACATCTCAAATAAGACATTTTCTTTTGGTAGCAAGTTTTCCATTCTCTAGCTGATGGATATAAGAAGTTAAAAACATCAGCATCAACAGCATTCTGAACCTCTGTTCCGCTGAGTAACTGTAACATAAAGAAAACCCATAGCTGGGATATGTAATCTGCTTTTCCCAGTTGTCTTAACTATTGATTTTATCTACCAGTGATGCTGTTTTTTCCAACTCCTACATTTCATGATTTTTTTGTTAGCATAGTGCCAACTAAGATGAATTTTATTACAATGTGGATTGTCATACATCAATATTGTCATGTTCACCCCAACTGCCAATACAGATTATGCTTATCTCAGTTATTCGTACTTAAATATACATATATATTGACATGCCAGGGGTCAGGGCATATACAATGATGTAGTAGTTAGCATGTCACCTTACACTTCCAGGATTGCCGTTTTCGAATACCGCCTCTGTGTGTTTGTGTGTGTGTGGAGTTTGCATGTCCGTTTTTTGTGAGTTCCCTCACTTAGTCCAAACACATGCATCGTAGGTTGATTGGCATCTTTAAATCGTCCATATTGTGAGTGTGTGTAATTTTGGCCTGTGATGGGTTTGCATCTGGTCCAGCATGTCCCCTACTTTGTGCCTCTAATCCCCTGGGATAGTCTCCAGCTACTGACCCTGTGTAGGATGAGCGGTATGGAAAATGGATGCATAGATTGATGGCTATATTGACACAAAACCACTTAATATTTTATATTTGTAAATCATTTAATATTTGCTGCAATTTAGCCTTGATATTATTATCTCTGGTCAATTCAATTTATTTGTATAGCGCCTTTAACAGTGGACATTGTCTCAAAGCAGTTTTACAGAAGTACAGAAACAGAGAAGGAAAAAAATGCTAAATTTTAAGTTAAGTTACTATTTTATCCCTGACATTTATCCTTAATGAACAAGCCTGCGGCGATGGTGGCAAGGAAAAACTCCCTGAGATGATGTGAGGAAGAAACCTTGAGAGGATCCAGGCTCAGAAGGGAACCTCGTCCTCATTTGTGTGACACTGGACAGTAAATAATGTTAATGTAAATAATGTCCTTTCTACAACAGCAGCCAAGGGCTTACGAGGAACTATTAGGTCAGTGTAGTTCATTATAGACAGTAATTCCTTGCTGTCGCAAGCTGACAGATGCAACGGCAAATCCGTGACTGTGTGATAGTCTCCAAGTGGCTCTCTGAACTGATCTGAATATAGAATCCTTATAATGGGAATTGAAAGTTTAAAAAGGACATTTCAGATTATTCCAAAAAGGTAATTTTATCGTCATATAATGCAGACAGCAGTGCGGTTATATATTAAATAAAGTTTCTGTTGCTTATAGTTTTTGGTCATTTGAGATGATGGGGGTGATGATAGAGATCAGCTTGTGAGTCGAAGGGACGTTAGATGAACGTAGTATGAGGGAGGGGAAGGAAAAAAGAAAGAGCGTATGTGTGTTGAATTGAATTTGATTTAATTGAATAAACTTGATTTATAGCTCTGAAGGGGTCAGTTTGTTGCTGCCAATTATTGACAAAAGAGTAGAAAAGGCATAACATGGATCAATTTGCCGTCGTGTACAAAAGACATAACACGTGTCAAATTAACATCAGAACGTATCAGCCGTCTGTGTTTTTATCTTGTTTTTCTGGGATGTGGCTGTGGCTTTAGAATGATGGATGGTTGCAGTATAGGCTTGCTGAATAATTATGATTTGTGTGTGTGTGTCTGGTAGAAGTCATATTTATGCAACTGTAGATTCCCTTTGGGATTTCTAAAATAGATTGTATTGGATATGGCGCAGTCCAAACGTTTCTAGAAGCTTCTCCCACTCCTTCTAATCGGCATCTCCCTGTGGGCGGAAAAACGCACTGACAGATGGCATGGCAGTGATGGCTGCAGGTAAATAAATAGATAACAGCTCATTCCATCTCTTCACCACTTACTTCATTAATCACAAACAAATGCTGATCTTTTATTGCAGATGAGCGAGGCATATTCGTTTGAAATGAACGTCTGGTAGATGGGTTTAATTGAAGAATAATGAGGAAGTTGTTTTTTTTTTTTTTTTAAACACTCAGATGATGAATGCTGATGCTCTTTTTTATAAGCATCATTAAAGCTTTTATGTGTCTTGTGTTCATGTTCAAGAAATATTGCAGAACATAACGTTTAGCATTTGTTTTGAGATACTGGAAGAGCTTCCTGAGTGGTTCTGGAGTTTTGAAATGATCTTTAATTTGTGAATGTAACATTGCACAGAACCGACACTGAACACTCCTTCCAAAACTTCAAAATAAACATTCCCTTCCAGGAAATTGCAACATTGCATGTCGATGTTTATATACGTTATTTTTAGCATGTACAGTTTACAAGTTGCTGTGTAAGTTACTTAAAATGTTCTAAAGTGTGAAAATGAGAGAAATAATAGCTTTGATAGAGTATTCTGTATGTACGTGCAAACAGTTGAAGCTTTCCGGTCACTACTTTTCTGTCCAGTGACATGGATCTCTAGCCTTTCCCTTTCTCTAGCATTCTTTCGAGCAAATGTTTTTACATTTCTGGTCTGCTTTGAAATTGAGATGGAGAACAAACCAAAAGTACTGGTTTACTGTGAATCAGAGTCGGGGAAGCCACTACGACGTGAGAAGGTTGTGGAAGTGAGTGATAAAGCAAGACCCTTTCTATAAAGCCAGCGGGTCTGAATTCTTTCCTTGCTGTGTATTTAGAGGCAGTCGTCTATAACACACACTCAGGGAGGCTATTGAAGCCACTGAAGCATGAATGACTTGTGTGTGTGTGTGTGTGTGTGTGTGTGTGTGTGTTTCTGTGCTTGTGTCAAAGTATTTTGATATTTCTTGGTTGGTTATGATAGTGATGATGAGGAGGAGGGGGATGATAATGAGGAATGATGAGGATGAGGATGGTAATGCAGATGGTGATGAGGAGGATGATGAGAATGATGATCACGAAGAGGAGGAGGAGAATGGTGAGTGTAATGAGGATGAGGATGATGATGCTCATGAGGATGATTAGAATGATGACGATGAGGATGGTAATAAGGATGATTTAGGATGATTGTGATGAGGATGATGATGATGAGTAGGAGAAGGAGGAGAATGGTGAGGATGGTAATAAGGATGAGGGGGAGGATGGTGATGATGAGGAGGAGGAGGATGATAAGGATGGTAATAAGGATGAGGAGGAGGATGATGAGGATAATGGTGATGATGAGGAGGAGAAGGAGGATGGTAAAGTAGGATGGTGAGGAGGATGGTGAGGATGTTAAATAAGGCTGATGAGGAGGAGAAGGAGGAGGATGGAGAGGATGGTAAATAAGGATGGTGAGGATGGTAAATAAGGATGAGGAGGAGGATGGTGATGAGGATGATTATAATGACAGGCTCTGGATCCACCTCAACCCTGACCTTGATAGCAGTCACTAATCACATATCACATGAGGAAAAGACATAAAATCTGGATTTTTTTATTGAATTTAATGTAATTTTTGTACACTCTGTGCAGACTGCATGTTCTTAATCACACAGACCTATAGTTAATAACGGCCTCAGTGGGCTTTTATGTTTGTACACAACTGGTAGATCACCATCTCTCTCTCTCTCGCTCGCTCTCTCTCTCTCTCTCTCTCTCTCTCTCTCTCCTTCCTAGCTCAGCATGTCCCGATAGCTCACTTTGCCTTTAATCATAGCTTTGTATATGTTTCAGGACTCAGCTTTATCATTCCAGCCAAAGAATCCAGCTTAATACAGCAGGCTGCAATATGTGGGAAGCATCGACCATATGTGTATGTTTGTGTTTTTTTTCTTTGTACATGTCTGTGACAGTCTGTCAGTGTCTACCTTTCCCTCTGCATGGACTAATTAGTCTGTGCAGCACTTTACATCCTGCATTCATTTACATCATTAAGCTTTTTAAGAAAGTATCAGAGCATGGGGCTTGAGAGAGAGGGGAGGGGGCACAGGAGAAGGGGGGCAGGTAAATGGGCAGGAAGATGAGGAGAGAGAGAGTGAGAGAGAGAGAGACTCCTACACCACTGCACTATATGTATTTGATAGTATAAAAAAAATCTATATACATATATATTACAAAAGATGACCAAAGTATGTCTGAATAGTTCTATTACATGGATGTAGCACAGTTTCCAACAGTGACTTGAGGTTTGGGATGATTAATGATAGTATCACATATAGAATTATCGATCTGTTTAACTATTGCAATAGCTTTAGATCTGATTTAATTCGATTTCAACGTCTGGGGGAACATGTAGCGTCTGCAGCTTTAAGACTGACAAAAATAAACGGTTGTATCTCATAATGCCCCAACAGCCAGTAGTGACAGAATTTGGGAGCAGAGCAACAAAACCTCTTCCTCTGATGCATTTCTGCTTCCTTTGTCTTTGTGCATTCCAGACAGAACTGTAAAACTGTAAAGAGTTTAAATTGAGAAAATAAAACCTTTTGTTTGTCTAAGTGACTTCACTGTGCAGGAATTCGACAGATATCTCTGCTGCTATTCACCACAGATCATGTACATAGTACATCGTTCATTATAATTTTATTTAAATTTTATAATAGTAACAGCTAATAACTCGTTAGGTTTATTTACTGAGTTCTCACTTCAGTCTCGCAAGCAGCCATGACCTTGTAAACAGGTCATTTAAAAAAAAAAGACTATACTAGAGGCTCACAGCTGTGTGTAACCAGCTACTGGTATAAATATATTCACTGCACATGATTCACTCTGCAGTTCCTATACAGGATGTTGCAGAGTATTTTGGGGACTGTTGCAGCCAGAAATGCTTGATTTTGCTACAAAATTTGCAGTGTATCTTGCAAAACTGCCCTATTTTTCTTTCTGAAAACTACTTAAATTGGTGAAAATGCAAGCATAGGATTCTTCTACTAGTGAAAAAATTGATGTAATTACTTTCTTTAATATTTGAAACATAGGGCTTGGACTGAATGTGTGTTGTGTCAAATCTACAGAAAATCTCTGGAAATTTTTTGCTTGATTTTTCGCTCATTTAAGTGATTTTTCTAATAGTTGTTTGTTTCGAAAAGATAAAAAAGATAAACAGAATTTTTAATAGGTTGCGTAAAAGGTTATGTAGCGGACTTTCTACATCACTGGAGCTCCAACAGCTAGAGTAAATCCAAGTCTCTCATTAATCTTGTGCTTGTTCTCTAGCTTGCTGAGCTTCTGTCTGGTTTGTTTAGATACGGTGGTGTGGTGTATCTCAAACGCTACTGGCTGTGGCGTTAGGCGAGTATATTAAAACAATGTCACTTTGAATTCCTGTTTCAGTAAGAACCACGGCAGTGAAACTAGTTCATGGGGTCAGATAGTGCTTTATAAATCTAAGATATGAAATCAAAATGTCATGGAGAAGCACACGTGTTTCATTTCCCATGGTTTTAGCCATACATGTACTTGCTTTGTGTTTGAGGGAGAATTACAGGCTTATCGATATTTTAATATTTTAATTTGCAAGGTATTTTACAATCTTAGTGCACACACACACACTTGGATACACTCTCTCTCACACACACACACACATACGCTCACCACTCACACGCATATGCTTGCCGCACAAACACACACACACACAAACTGGAAGAAACTCACTCATTAATTCATCATTCCATTAATCATCACTGAGACATTATGGCATTAATGGCTTCAGATAAGGACAAAGAAACACACAGTGACAAAGACGCATGAACACGCTCGCACACATGGACATGTGCGTACCCTGAGGACCGTTCCACATTGATCTGTAGTCCAGACCCACATCTGTCCCCCACTGCGACATGATCCAAGGCCAGCGTGGGTGATCCAGCCCTGAACACGAGGCGCACTAATGAGCTGCATTCGGCTGCATTGTAGGAGGCTGCTTGAGGCCAAAAGCACCTTCATTTACTGATTAGCAGATAACGATCTGAGAGCCAGGGAACCCGACAGTGGGGGAGAAAATGACTGCTCTTTCACACACTCTTTCTTCTAGAGGTCTTTGTTGCACACCTACCCACCTGTGCACAGGAGACATTGGTACAATGGAGTTAATGAGTAGTTCATTAACATTCAGTATGAGGTCACTTTAAATATTCATCTTTCCTGTTTAGATTTCACATCTTGATGCAGTGTAACAGACTGCTTTTGGGAGATTTGTCATATTTTTGTCACAATAGTCTTGCGAATCTGACCGTGCTGAAGGGCAAGTATGTGTCAGAGCTTGTAGGAGATGCAGGAAGGGACACACGAAAGAAAGTAGGAGAAACATGGAGAGAAAGTCAACGTATGGGAGAGGGAGGGAGTGATGGAGGGAAGCCGGCTGGTTGGAGATTTGTTTAGATGCTTTCGACCAGCAAAGTGCTGGTCTAGGTTCTGGAAACATTCCACACTTTTCATTTTCCACTACAGAGTCAGTTTTTGACCAACAAAATCAATGACAAAATGCTGCCGGTTTGTTTCATCGCTGTGACAGCTTCAGCAACCAAAGCTGTAACTGAAATGAAAATGATCTATTTAAACAGTTTTCATTAAATTTGTTAGATTTGTGTTTAATTATTTTAATGATGTTGGAACATTGTGATTTAACACAGAAGTACATAGCAAATATACTAGTAGCAATAGTAGTAGTAGTAGCAACAACAGTAATAGTAGTTGCAGTAGTATTAGCAGTAATAGTAGTATT
>NC_080732.1:7770904-7863404 GCF_019097595.1 Hemibagrus wyckioides | reverse complement strand
GCGGAAGTGTCTAGATCTGCCCTTGTTTTCGCACGGAAAATAGCCTGATTGGTCAGCGCTAAGCAACGGCGACTTCACTTTTCATAAAGTTAAAACGCCAGGTTTATTAATTATTTATAAGTGAAAATGAATAGAAGCAAAATGGCGGATGTAGAAACAGTGGGTCAGTCTGTGTGAACAACTGACAGGTGTGTAATCCAAGATCATCCAAGATAATAAACTAACAATGCCCGGTGTTTTTATATTCAGCACAACAGTTTTCTGTTCATTTCAACAATCTGGCAAAATTAACAAGATTTTCTAAATGATTTAAATGTGATGTGATGAACTGTACAATTAATTTAAGATGATACGTGGCCTAAAGTTTTATCTATTAGGCACATTAAAAGATGGTTTTTTTCCATATAGTTGGCTTTGCATAGAGTTAAATATAATGAGGTCTTATTAATCTGTATTCTTAAGAATCATGTATAGAAATGATGCATAGAATTCAATTCAAAATCATGTACAGAAATCATAATTTTAAATTATGATTTTATTAATTATGTATTCATAACTGGGACTGTATCTTCACTATCCCCAGATTTACAGAACTTTTTAATCAAGACTTTATTTCATATAGTTCTTTTTTTATTTAATAATGCTTTAATATAATAAGAAGTGGGTGGGATAATTATTGTGCTTTCGCAATGAAAGAGGTTTAGGATTGTTGAATCTGTTGTCCTATCTGTTGTGATATTTTGATGTATGACAATTCAGCTTACTCAACTAAAATGCTAAAATGTGACAGAGCTATTGTGTAGATGCTGGCATTACTGGTGAAGTATTGTATTTTTTTCTTGTAACACAGATATAACTGTGTCTGCTGTAAAAAAAATATTGAATTTGATTTATCTTTCACTGGATACTATATTGTAATGTTGACTAATCCACATATAGCAAAGTAAAGTTCCATGTGCATTCAAATTTAAACAATTACCTTCACAAACATTTTCTGATTTTTTGTCCTTCCTGATAGAAATTTTCAGTAATTGTCAGTAATCTTCTGTGGTGATTTTGGTTCAGGCACACAGATGGACAGATTTGGTCCTAAGCTGGTTATAGTGGCCTTTGGAGGCCTGGCTAAGGCCCATTAATGATGGAGGCGAGTACAGCTGGAAACAAGGGGGCTGGGAGTGAAGAGCGAGTGTGTTCAATCACCCGAGATGGGAATGAATATGGGCCAGGAGAGGGGAGAGAGAGATAAAGAGAGAGGGAGAATAGGGGAGAAAGAGAGAGACAGCAAGTGAGAGAAAGGGAAACAGAACAAGCTAAAGCGACAGTGATCAGCAGACAGAAAGCGAGGGGACAGAGGAGAAAGAGGACGAGCGGAGGGTGGCGATGGAGTGTTTAAACAGCCAGGCAGTGATTGACAGGTCTGATAACATGGAGGGGGAAGGGAGATCTCAGACTTGGGTTCGGAGTGGAAAGCTATTAATTACCAAAGCAGAAGCAGATGTAACAGAATTGTGTCTTTCGTGGTTATGGGACAGCTGGAAATGATCAAAATGGAGAAGAGAAGGAGGAGAAATGTAGGTGGGTGAGTGTAAAGAAGAACAAAGCAAGAACCAAGGGAGAAGCAGGACAAGGTGACCTGGTCCACAGGAAAGCCGATAACATGTTTCTCCTAAAGTGACTGACTATAATGTAATGATTTGATTGGATGTCTTTAAATTGAATCATTTTTCAGGAGGAATGCAGTCTGTGTACAAAAGGGATCTGGTGAAGTCTATTTGGAAGAGGAAGCCTTAAAAAAGCAAAGGAATGTGGAAGGAAGAGTGAGTCAGCATGTTAGCAGACCAGCGCATGGACAGATGGAAGAGCAGACAGGAAGGAAATCTGAATAGAAAACAATTGTGTGCGTGTGTGTAAGGGTGTCTATTAATGCATTTACTTAGTTTGTGAATTGTTTCATTGCACAAGTTCAATTTCAATTCCTACACCAATACAAATTTGTGGATCCATTAGTGGATGCATAATTTTGCAGACCTTTTCTTATATTAAATTGCTTTCCATTTTCCTTCTTTAACAACCTGTTACACAATTTCGTGTTGATTCATTTCACAACATGCTTAAAATATAGTACTTTAATGATATTCAAAAATAAGTAGGCAGAAACAACACCTAATACGTAAAATGTTCCTACTCTGGAAACCAGTTTGCTACGAGTTAGCTACCTAGCAGTAATCCCCAGATTAACATCCAATTAGCATTGTTTTGGCTTCTACCAAGTGTGCAACTTTAGTGCTTTAGTGAATTCATTCTTACACTTGGAGAAAAAACATATTCTCGGGGATGAAGGGTTCTTCACGTGCTGAAGAGGTTCTCTGAAACAGACGGTGTCTCCAGAGGGACAAACCAAATGACTAGTTTGATTAGTTTGGTGTTACTTCAAGTCCTGTCGGGAACGGCGTAATTACGAGCTAAATGCACCCGAATGGCACCACAATGTTGTAGTTAGTAACCACTCAGCCACTTATTTATTTATTTATTTCCCAGTCTTTTCGAGTTGGGGGCGTGTCTAAATAACAAAACGTCACGCCGGCGTTTATTATGAAAGAAACATCAACAAAGGTTTTCCGTTAGGTGCTTTATTTTTTTTTCAGCAAGATATCTTGTCGTTTCTTATACAAATTTATATAAATATTTTGTTCTGTTCCCCCCCCAAACAAAAATCACTTGAGCACTCACCATGATGTAAACACCACCTCTGAACTTCCGGAAGGAACTGAAGGCAGTATTAGTAGATGTAACTGTTTCTCCTTAAGAGTATTGAGCAAGGCACTTTTCTTCTTCTTTTCTGTAAAGGACGTCTTGCATTGCTAGAAAATATCACTTTCCAGAGACGTTAGAAGTAATCCAGGCATTTCATTCTTCAGCTAATTATCTGTGTAACAGGGTCAAATAGCCAAAGTAGACTGGAACACACTTCTCAACCTAACACTAGAGCTGAACAGCCAGCCCTGCTCACAGAGGGCACATTGAAAGGTGCTTTAGTGTCAAAAACACAAACCCATCTGGGATCCTGTCTGGATTTCAGTTAACGCTTACAATCATTTTTACACAAAAAGAAAGAAAGGAAAAACCAGGAGCGATAAATCAGTGTGCTTTCCCTAGATCTCTGTCAGTGGCTTCATTTTTCACCTGTAAACTGAAGCAACTCGTTACAAGCAGCGAGGGTGAAAATGAGTCGTCCCTCTGGACTCTCTCTCTCTCTCTCTCTCTCTCTCTCTCTCTCTCTCTCTCTCTTTTTTCCTCCAGTGCACGCGCAGAAGTGTTTGAAAAACACGGTACTGATATTCTGCTACATTATTGTAGTTCAATTTCTATTTATACAGCAGTGAGTTCTGGTCCGCTAATTTGATTGGACGCGCGGTGATCCAAGAGTGGATCTACTGAGCCAATTTCACCAGATGCACCTTTAACAGGAATGTACAAATCATTGTTCGCGAATGTGGCTTTCTCCGGGATCTGTTTCACAGAGCAAAAAATAAATAAATAAATAAATAAATAAACTGTGTCTGGAATGTCATTCACACAATATTAATTTTTTTTTGTGATTACCTGCGGCCTGAGAATCTGGATGTAGATTTATTTTTTAGATCCATAATGAGGAAGCGATAAATGTGAAAGAAACCTTCTGAGTAACCAGACTCAAATGGGAGCCCAAGCTTTTCTGGGTGACACCAGATAGTGGGATTAGTAGGGAGAGTGGAAAGGATGTTCAGTATATGTAGTCTTAAAGATTACATCAGCAATTCCTGGTTATAAGTCTTCAGTATTTAGGTGAGATTATCTACTAAAGAAAGGAGAAGTCTTTGGAGATCACTGTTAAAGCAGGATTCGAGAAAATGAATTGTGATCGTTGTAATAACTAGGATTATTTTTTCTATAAATATTCAGCATCAGATGAAGATTTTCTTTAGTTGGTAGACTTTGTGTTATATACTGAGTGCACTTATACCTTCATGGAGTTGCTTTGAAGGAATACTTTAAATGGCTAAACCTTTAACCAGACGCTAAAGGTCATTTTATTCAACGCCACTGCACATGCTTTTCACAGCATTTTAGAAATCTGCACTCTTGAGCCGATTTAAATAAAATGTGTATTATTCAAGCATGTGAAGCCTGTCAGTGCTCCATTGTATGGCACAGAGTTTCAGCACAGTAGGTGGGGGGCTTGAGGTCAGAGGTCACTAGTGTGGACAGCATGATGGAGCAGAGAGAGATCTCACAGTTTTTTTTTTGTTTGTTTGTTTGAATTTCTTTTTTCTTTTTTTGTTCACTAGCACAAGTAAAGTGAAAGATATAAAGAAAGGTTGGATGGTACAATTAAATATATATATATATATATATATATATTCATTTATTTGGTAACTTTTTTTTTCTTGGCTAGACACAAAAGCCATTATATCACTAAAGTTAGAGGCAGTTTGCACAAATATAAGCCTAAAAATATTCAGCACAACACAATGTAACACACTTATCTTACCCGTCAGTGTATTTACTTTCTTTCCATTAACTCGGCTTAGTGTTCACATCCGCATTCAGGATGCAAAAAGTCTCATCCTTCAAATGATTGACTGATGTATATAGAGAACACCTAGCGAAAATTTTCCATTATAATGCTGAAAATGACTTAGTCAGTGTCTAAAATACAGAAGAAAGCTGTTTGCTAAGAACCCTGAGAATTAGTGCAGGTCCTGTGTCTAATACTGAATTAAAGCAGAGCAAAAATAAACACTGAACCAAGAGCAATTAAAACATTTGAAACTGAATTCCAAAAGTTTCCAGTATTAAATTCACTAACACTATCCAGTGACTGCAAACTCCTACTTAATTGTTACCTTTAAACAATGTACACCGTGTGGTTCATAAAAAACTAAAGTCTTGTAAGATGTTACTTGCTGATCAAGTGTGCATTTATTCTGTTTAGCAGTTTTTTCTCCAAAGTTGCTTACTACTGAGGCAGAATACAATTCAGCCTTGTTTAAGGGTTCTGTCATCCCACACAGTGCTCAAGCTGCTCCAGTGAAACCCAGCAGACTAGAGAAGGGAATTCTGGCTCTTTTCAGTGAGGCAGATCATTTGACTCAGCGAAACAATAAGAGTCAATTCATTCAGCTGCCAAATGACTCACTGTAATATATATACATTTTTTTTTAAAGAACAAAGTTTGCTATATTTTGACCACAAATTTTTGTTAGCATAACCTGTTTCATAAAATATTTTTTTTTATTCAAAAAACATTACTTAATGTTTTCTAGAATATATTTTACAATTCTTAAATCAAGGTAATATTACATATTGACCAATACAATAACAATCCCTGCATTAATGTTATTTTGTTTCTCTCTTTGCCTTTTTTTTTTTTTTCTTCTCCTGAAATTGATTGCCTTCCCTAAAACATTGCAATCACATCATATACACAGATGACAGTCGAATACACATCTCACTATTCATGCGAGTGGACAGCTCAGATGTTAATTTTTTCCATGGAGGCATTTAGTTAAATTACTCTGCAGGAGTGACTGCACTGCCAAGATATACAAAAAACTAGTCCTAAATACAAGCCGGTTCTGCATAGAGAACGTCTATTACCATCTAAATCGGTCACGTTTTTAGAGACTGTACATCTAGATGACACCTATATGTTTATTGCTTGAATCATTATTCAAAGCATCTGTAATGAAAAGTCCTTTTAATGTTTTTAAACTGCCCCCCCAGACAATTGATTCCTAGTTGCAATTTAATTGCAGTTGAAATTTATGAAAATCTTCAATACCTGTCACACTGTCAGCAGTATTTTAGTAAAGGCAATCAAAAGGTTGTTGCTATAGCAATAGCGCCGATTCCAGGTTCTACATTTTACTTGCCAATAAGCATAGAAGGAATCTGTTCCAGACTGGAAATCCTGATCACTAAAACTTAATTTAACTCCATCAAATATGAGACCGAAGAAAATTATGACACCTCAACACCTTTGTAAAACAAATTTTAATCACTGAAAAATCTTAACGCTACAGTCTCTGTGTTCAATATTTCTTATGATCAGTATGAAGCAGGACTCACGTTTGGTATTCTTAAATACAGACTTTAGGGAGTTTTGCATAATTACCTATACAGACACATGAAAACGTGGAAATAGGTATAGGAGTATAAAACGACATCAACTAAATGCAAAACTTAAAAAAAAGTCCCTGTACATATAAAAATAAATTAATTACCTTGCATCATTATTTTCCTGTTTGTTAATTATTTCAATCTCAACACACCAAATTAACTGTAATAAATCCTTCACACCATCAGATGACCCACAAATACTTATTTACATTGAAAAGGAGGTTTTTTCTTTAAAATAAAAAAAAAAAAGCACTAAATCTTAAACAGCTTATTCTGATCGTATACAACAAACACAAAAGGACAGAAAAGACCATATTTACACAATGAGCCATCCAAGTAGGTTTTTATGCTCAAACACAAGACATTTTAATCAAAAAAATTCTTACAAGATTCAAAGGAAACAAGAGACAATTTTTGTGACAGTAGTATAAAAATGTTTTAGACAACTGGGCTCTAAAATATTATCTTATGCCCATTACAAAACAAAGTCAAATAAATAAAAAAAGAAGAGGAGGAATATAAAGTTGGCTTAAGAAATAATCATTGCAGCACAAATATATAAGTAATTGCAGGCATGTGCCGATAATCGAGTTTGAGATAGATCACGATACAGAACATGAACAATACTGGACACAATATTGTCTTACTAGTGAAGGACAGATGTCTCTGAATGTCCTTATTCTGGACTACTGTGAAGGAGCATTGTGTGAACTATAATATCGTTAAAAAAGGTCATTAACCTTACATTAACGAAAAAAGTATCGTGATATAGACATTTCATATCGGCACATGCCCAGGTAAATCCGACAGAGCTGAGCTTGGTCACTATGCAGGCTTTCAGAATCTGGTGTTGCCTGAGTGACAGTGATTGGTTGCCATACTTCTCAATATTTCATCCTAAAACCAGACTGAGCGAAATATAAAAAGGAAGCGAGAGTGGCAGCGTCTCCAGTGTGTATCCTCAGCACGAGGGCATGGAGGGAGATGCCAGGCACTTGGGTACGGGTCCTGGTATTTTAACTATTTCAGTCTTGGCTCGGAGAGGTAGGTGCTCGTTTTAGGAGATCAGCAGGATCAGTGCGTCCCTGTTTGGCCCTCTGAGACAAAGGCCTTATGGTGGATTAAACACTTCAGATTTCATTCCCCCCACAAACAAAGAATTTTTTTTAAATGTGTCCTAAGCTAGTCCAGTTTTTGTAAAGAGGTAACAGTGGTGAACAGATGCGTTTATTCTCCAGCCAAGATCACTCAGCACCTCCCCCCCACAGTGATTCACACCAATATGTCACTTAGAAGTGTGTGTGTGTGTGTGTGTGTGTATGTGTGTGTTTGCCTTGGCCCCAAGAGTGGTCCCCCAGGCCCCTAACCTTTACAGCAAGTGAGTTAGTCCAATTCAGTGCAGCGTTAGAGCTTGAGATATTCGGCCAAGGTGTGTGTGTGTGTGCATTAGTTTGTAGCTGCTCTGATGGGATGCTTGGCCCCCTGAGATGGCAGGCCTCCTCCAGCAGTCTTGTGCCACCTGTTCAGGTTTTCTCCTGCCCTGTGACGCCCACAGTTTTCTCACCCAGCCTCTGTATGACAACAAAGAACAAAGTGAATTAGATACGCAATAAGAAAAAAAAATCACAAGCGTTCAAAAAAATCACTACTGAACAATGAAAATCTACTTTTCCACTTCACATCTGAAAACCAGAACCATCCCCAACAGGACTCAAAGGAAGTTGGACATCCTCCATACAAGTCTCTGTCCAAGTTCTTACTATAGAAATGAGCACATAAATCTAACCCTGTGATTTCAACTGCACCTGAAACTACTGTTATAGCTTCTAAGGGAAAAATGAATCAAAGCATTCAGAAGAATTCAGAGAATTTAATAATGCTGCAGTATGTCTAATCAGAGAATTATAAAAATGAGATGCTGCTATAATCAGTTTGGCATTCTACAATATTTGAAAACTTCTATGTTTGTGCGGGTTGAGAAATAATAATAATACTACTACTACTACTACTACTACTACTACTACTACTACTACTTCTTTTCAACTCTGTCCCTGATTGGCATTATAGCTTTTGTGGGTACAGATCTTTGCTGACCCTTTCCTACTAAGCTAAGCACAGGTTCAATTTACTGGTGTTTAAACTCCAAAGTTAAAGTGTTTAAACAACATGCTACCTAGAACTGAGCTGATTTTTTTTCATTAGTGCATGCAGGCCAAACCTACTAGTGAGGACCTAAACCTGTGGGCTAACTAAGGCTAAGGAACTAAGGAATGGACTTAAAAAAAAAAAAGTTTAATGTATTATATTACTGACCGCAGCTTTCTGACTGCTGTTATCAGTGTGTAAAGCCAGGAAGGGGTTGGCAGCGATGGCACCCTGAGCGGCAGGAAGCAGGTTGTTAATGGGCAGCTGGGTGGAGGAAAGCTGCTGCAGGTCATGTTGTTGTTGCTGTTGATGCTGCATCAGCTGGTAGAGCAAGGCCTGTTGCTGCTCCTGCATCAAACACACACAGTTTTTTTCCTACAAAAACCAAATGTACAGAAATAGACTGCATTTTTAAGCACACAATCAAATTGCACTGTAACAAATCCCACTAATAGCTACATGGTGAAGTTTTGTTTATTTTTACAGATCATACTTTAAACCACATCAGCATCTCATGGAGAGTAGTGAATAACTGCAGATGGTCTGAGGCAGATATTTTTGAAAAAGTATTTTGGTTGGTAACTTTATCCTTGTAGCTCTAAGAAGCAACTTCTGGATACAAAAATCAGTCTTGGCTGATTGTGTGCATCTGATTTCTTGCCAAAATTCCTCAAATGTAGTTACAGATAATGGTAATGTTCACTCAAAATGAAAGAGGTACAATTCCAAATTGATTGTGTTGGACTAGACTCTCTGATCACTACCTTCAAGGATATATATATATATATATATATATATGTACAAAGAAGTCATACAGCCTAAAGCCATATGGTGTCTGTGTGTGTAAATGGTACCGGTGTGTGCTGGTGGGAATTGATGAGCTGCTGCAGCTGTTGCTGATGGAGGAGAATTTGCCTCTGTTGCTCAGTCAGGAGCTTCACCGCACTAAAAGACACACACATACACACACACACAAACATCAGTGCTTTGCATTTACAACTGCACAAAACAGTATTATAAAGAACAATAAATGGCTTAATAGTAAATGTCCTACTGCTGCAAACTCCAACTGTGTTCAGCAGCTCAGAAGCACAAATTTACACTTTTCTTGCAGTAAAAATCTACATTAATTTTTCATTTATTGTTAGTAAACAATTTTATTCTCGTCAGGGTCCCAGTGGATCTCGAGCCAATCCTGTGAACACTGAGAGTGAGGCAGGAATACACCCTTGATGGAACACTAGTTCATTGCAGGTGCCATTCACATGCACACACACATTCACAGCTAGGGGCAATTTAGCACAGCTAATCGACATACCAGGTGGAAGGAAACTGGAGAACCTGAAGGAACCCACCACAACAGTAACCTGAACTCGGCATCAAACCCGGAGCCCTTGAGCTATGAGGTGTCAAAGCTACCTGCCGGTGTCTGTGCTGCCCATTGCTGAAAATGTTGTATCTTTTTAAAGAGCAAAACTTAAAACGTGCATGTATGAAATACTTGCATACACCTAAACAAAAGATTTAATCCATTGTACACTCAGCTTGCACACAGCGGAAACTGAAGGCCATGCAGCTCCTCACCTGGTTTTTGCAGTGGTCACAATACTGTAAGCAGCAAGCAAAAGCGAGAGAGACAGAGAGAGACAAAGAAGAGATGAAGGTCAACATGCAGGCAGGTCTAAAATACTAAAAGCACAAAAGCAAAAGCAAATGACAAAAACGGCATGTGCTGATATTCAATTTCTGTAACATAATAAAGGCATAAAATAGCTATTTAGGCAAACCTGTAATGCCCTGAGGCGGCTGCAGTCTATGAACATGCTTGAAGAAGATTCATTCATACTGTGTTATTTCTCCTCAGTAGTATTTGTTGAAAAATTACATCTCATTGCTACAATTTTTCCAGCAACCTATGCTACTATTACCCACTATCTATGCTAAAGAAGAAAGTAAACAAGTGCTACTTATTGACTCCATAACAGCAGTATTTTTGAACTCTATTCACCAGGCAGTCAGCCTTGTAAAAAAAAAAAAAAAAAAAAAAACAGCAATTCTGTAAAATGGTATTTGAAGATGATTTAAGAAAATAGTATCATATTGGACAGTATCAAAATAGCTGAGGAAAAAAAAAATAGTAGACTGATTTTTAGACTGAATGCAAAGCAGTAATGTCTTATTAATTTATTAATAAATAAACTGTCCTGGTGCCATCCTCCAACTGGAAGTTAAACAGTTATCTCAGAAGCTCTAGCGTTAAAAAAAAAAATCAAAGATGCGGTGATGTGTATCTTATTCCTCTTATACTACAGCAATTTAAAAACTCTAGTGCTTTTATTTATTATAGAACACCACCACTGGTAGCTGTTCAGAACAACTTTGGTTCTTGTTATCGCTTATGTCATAGCAGTTTGTTTTTTCCTCTTTCTCTATAAATCAATAAGACAAAAAAAAGCTTGTCTTGTTACCGAGAAAAAACAAAAACCTCTGTCCCGAGGACATTTCTTTGTCAGACAACATGAAGTTAGACTTTATCTCTGCCCAAAAATGCTAAATAAATATCTCCTTACAGAACTCATCACTATATCAACAATTGTACATGTTATTATAGAAATATAAACCAATTAGAACAAGTGCATTAACATAACACTGATTTAGGCAGTAAAGCCTCAATGGTTAAAGCTTTGGGTTTCTGATCTGAAGGTCGGGGTGGTTCAAGCCCCAGTACTGCCATTGTTGAGCCCTTGAGTAAGACCCTTAACCCTCTCTGCTCCAGGGATGCTGACCCTGCGCTCTGACCTCAGCTTTCTAACAAGCTGGGGGATGTGACAAAAACAATTTCACTGTGCTGTAATGTATGTGACAAATAAAGGTTTCTTCTTCTTCTTCTTTTTGACTTACAGCTGCCAGAGCTATACGGTCACACAACATTAATCAATTTCTGACCAGAAAGAATTAAGAATTTCAAAGTGCTGTGGTATAAGTTCACATATTTCAAATTTTGCAGTGTATCATATAACTGATTTTCAGCACATGCCTAGTAACATGATATAAATCCAAAGTGCCTCAGTGCATCTGTCCTGATTAAGCCCTGTCTAAGTGCTTTATAAAATAACGCAAATTCTAAATATCGCTTTACTAACCTGTTGCTGAGGGCACCAGTGATGGGCAGGGTGGTGGAAGTGATGGAGGAAGGTTGAGAGAGAGGGCTGGAGGACTGAATCACACCGTTCAGAGCCCCCACGATGCCACTCACGGCCCCATGGGGGCTCTGCAGCGCCCCCATCAGGCCGTTCACCGGCTGCTGAGGAGGGCTGTGGGCTGCTGAGGTAGGAGTGGAGAGGGAGGAGGTGCTGCTAGAGCTGCTATGGCCACCAATCAGGAGATCCTGAACAGATAGGGAAGACAAAAAAAAAAAAAGAGAGAGAGAGAGAGAGAGGGAGTGTGGATGAAGATCTTCAGTCATCCAGGCCATTTTGATCATTCAACAAGTGATGAGGCTATTATAATCTTCAAGATATCTCTCTACTTCATCAGTGCTAATGAAGCTCTTTGGAATAAGTGAAGAAATGTCTTCAGGATTATAACAAGCCCAGCTGCCTTGTTTTAACATATTTTCTGGACTGTAAGATGCTCTTTTTGAGATTTTTTTGCTCTGCATAATGTTACAGTATTTGCATAAGCCTGTTTACTAGTGTGATTACGGTAAGCCGACTCCTGCAGCAGTTACAGTAGTTGTAGTTTGTTGTGTTTTTTAAAAAAAACTATAGCACGGTTTAGTTTTGGTACCTAGCAATCGAGAAAATAAATAAATAAATAAAAACCTTCTTTGGAATGTCTGCTTACTAATTTGTTTTATTATTATTATTATTATTATTTTCTGGGGACACATACAGATTTAGTGGAAATAATATGTGCTTTTATTATCTGTGTGCAAAAATTTAATACTGTACTAAAACCATGAAAGGAACCATGAAGAACAGGGTTATACGTTTTCCCTAAGTGCTTACATGCTGAAACAAGATGCTGAAACAAGATGCAAGAAAATCCCTACACCATCTGACTGGTCCATGAAATGCCAACCATTTGGATTTTTAAAATAATTTGCATACTATGAAAGCTGATCTACTAGATCGAATCTAGATTCAAATGTCACTGGGACGAATTCAGGAAATGAAAATTCACGTGCTAGTCTTTTAACCCCATGGTTGTAATCTGGATGTGACTTACAGTCCAGAAAATACAATAACGTTCCTTGTCACAAAGAGGGAGACACATCAATACAGGTCAATTTCCAATAAAAAAAAAATACTGGAAAGCAAGAGATCATACAACGACACAGGCAGCAGATTAAACTAGAGATTTGTACCAGTTAGCATTTATCATTACATCACTGCCTGCCATAAAAAAGCGACTGCACTGGTATTCTATTTCACAGGCTAGAAGGTTATACGTAATAACACTTGACTCAACTAAACTGGTGCTCAGTCCCAGCAGATCTGATGTACAGAGCAGGAGTAGTGCGAGTTACCTGAGTGGGCAAATGTTGAGAGGAGTCTGTTAAAACACTGCTGCCTAGCTGAATGCTCTTGCTGTTCAGCATGTCTGGGGGAGAGAAAGATTGGGCAACTTCACATGAGTGATGACCAGATTAATGGAGCTGCAGGAGGGAGTAAGGCTGCAGCAGGAGTGCAGAGAACGAGGGACAGCTTACTGTGTGTGCAAGTCAGAGAGGCTGTATCTGTGTGTGTATTGCATGTGTGTGTTACGGTGTGAGTTATGTGCATTTGATGAGACAGCACTGTTGATTACAAAGCTGATGTGCTCATGTTATTGTAGCAAGGAGGCAGAGCTTCTTGTTGTTGCTAGTGTACAAAAGGCTTCTTTTTTTTCCACTGCACAAACGACCAGAACTAAAAACTAATACTATAAAGCTATGCTTTCCCATTTGGTCACTGGTCCAGCGTTTTTTGTTTCTCAAGAATTCACAAGACCTAACTGAGTCGGTTTCTTTTTGCACTGATAGGATTTTTTAATTTATGCAAATATTTTTATGGCACAGGCTGACCTCAGATTTGCCAAAAGAAGAAGAAGAAAAAAGGTAGGACTTCAGACGTTCTTGCAACTTTATTTTAATTTGGTCACATTACCACCAGTCATTTGAAATTAAAATCACTTTCATTTCATCACGACACAAATTATTAATCTTGTCAACGTTTGTGAAATAGTGTGCAGCTGCTTTTGCTGTTGCCATGGTGACCATTTCTATTGTCTCTCAAGTAGGTAGACAAAGCACTAGAAACCCTGCATACCACTGGGTTCTTGTCGAGCTGGTTCATGCGTTTGAATGTGCAGCGGGAAAAAAAAAAGACCTAAATGCCACAGAGGTGTGTGTGTGTGTGTAAGTGTGTGACTAATCTGTGTGTGTTGCTGTAGTACAGTAGAGAGGAAATGGAGTTTGCTGGGTCGTTAGTGTGTAAGTGGAATAAAGAGCTGTTAGTGTGTCTAACCTGTGTGTGTGTTGCTGTGGTAGAGTGGAGAGGAGGCGGAGCTTGTGGTGTTGTTAGCGTGTGTGAATGGCACAGAGAGCTGCGCGCTCAGCAGCTGCAGTCGCTCCTTCTTCATGGTCAGGGTTCTGATCTGCTCCTCCAGACGCCGATTCTCCATCTGCAGCTGGTGCAGAGACTTCAGTATGGCCAGCACTGTGAACACACACACACAAAATCTTCAGTACACTAACTAAGCATGACAACAGACTAGACACAATGGAGAGGAGCATTTGACAATTTTCTATTAAAATGCTTATAGAATGCTGATTAAAAAAATAGGACTTATTTTCTGAAGAAGACTTTTTACTCTTATAATGTTACTGGCAATATGAAGTTTTTTTTTTTTTTTTTGGGGGGGGGGTGTTTTTAAAGTTTAAAATGAACATATGCCCAAAATATGAAACAGATTCTGTGACCGCATGTTGTACACACATCACACACACACGGGTTTGTGTGAAGAACGACAGCTAGGAGAGCAACAGCTGTAGCTGACTAAACAAAACATTTTTCTCCAGCAAGGCTACCTGTCACACACACATGCAGAAAGAAAGAAACTTGGACCCATGACACTTAACATGATTAACTGTCCATCTGTCAGGACTAAAACATGTAGAATTACAGAGAAGTTAACCATTTCTAGAGAAACAATAAAATTCTGCATTAAAGCCTTGAATCAGGTATTCAAGAACTTTAAATAAGATATCGAATTCAAATATCAGCTTTCTTCTCCTACAGAAGTAGTTTACACACACTGCTACAATGCTGTTTATAATAATATACTTTAAACAACAAGCTTTTATCATCATTTGACTTTATTAGTCTGAAGAATTAAAAGGGAAAAAATCCTGACAAGAAGCTGAAGCTGGATCATTTTTGGTATGTGACTGCACTGAATTTTGCATATATTAGGTGCATCTTTTGTTGTTTTGTGCACTTGTACACCATAGAGCTCTCAAATCTCAATTTATTTTTCCTGTTAACCATTTTAATTTTGTCTTATTAACTTCAGCAGAGTCGGGCTGGTGAAGGAACTGCTGCGGCGCAAGTAATAACAAGAACTGATCATGCTGACTTTCCACATCGGTAAATGTAACTATAAACTGATAAAAAGGATGACATTCATTCAAAAAAATAAAAATAAAAATAAATAGACACTATAAATTAATTATTAATATAAGGTATAGACCATTCAGACATGCTGTTATTATTGAATAACTAAATTCTGTGTGGTAATGCCGGCGCTGATTATTTTCCTACAACTGTGTAGTATTACTTATTTATTTACTTATTACACTTCTATTTTATTTACTAATTCATACACAATGCACAGCGCTGCGGTCGACATGTGGAGTTTGAAATTAACTCTAGAAATAACCCGACTTTTCAGACCCCCAGCTGAACCCCACTGAGCAGCGTGAAGCCAAACTTTCCGCTGATTTAGGAGCAGTTATATCCGAACGTTAACCCGCATTACCGGAACCACAAAACTGGTTTTAGATCAGCAGCGCACGGTGCGTTCTGCACATGCTGGCACTTCCTGTTGAGGCCCTGTCGAGTGTTTCCTCTCATACATGACCAACAGCTGCTCCTCATAAAGCAAAACCGTCACCGCATGATGTATTGCAACTCGGGTTCGCTCACTTACAGCTTCATAAAACTCCTGCACGATATCAAAGAACTTAGGTGAGCGATGCATCTGAGCTGCTAATCACTGTGGTAAAAGCTATTGATTAATTTGACTTCCAACAAATGGTTTTTTTTCTCTCTCTCTCTCTCCGCATTTTACTATTACATAATATTTTATGAAACATTTTCTTATTTTTGAGTAGTTTAGTCTCTTATTCGAAATCATGAGACTGCCTTCAATATCATTCACACTAGATATCAGTGTCCACAAACAAGGAACAAATTCCACTCAGTGAATTAATCCGGTTAATAAATTGTTAACGAAAAGGTATTTTTTTTAAACAACTGAGCTAATTGTCTCCGCCACTGGAAAAAAAAAAAAATTTCATGGATTTGTTAATCGGAGAAATGAACTAAGGAAGAAAACCCAATACAGAACAGAGCTTATAATTACCGTGGCGAACGTGATTAATTCATTAATCTGTTGGCGAAAGCTGACTGGCATAATAAAGTCCTGCGATGGATGTAATTACAGACTTTGAATGGGCGTGCAGGCTTGTCTGATTGACAAGCAGTTCAATGCTGCTAAAGTGTAAATATACATATTTTATCAAACACAGATGTATGCAGTCAATCATGCTGTCTGAAACACACAAAAACCTGATCAAAAACAAAAACTCCAAAAGCAAGAGAGGAGAAATAAAGACCGAGGCGAACTACGAGCATATAATTCATCTCTTAAGTGAGGGAAATGAACTGTAAAGCATTGAAAAGATAAAAAATTGTGACTAGTCTTGAAATCAGTAATCAAATTAATGATGCTTGTTTTTGTTTGAGTTCGCAAAAGGAAAGGAAAGGAGGCGTTCTCCTCCTTCCTGAATCTGTAGCGCGTGCTGAAAACCCACATCCGATTATTTCTCTGTGCTTTAATCAAGCTTTATTAACGTGTCAAAATGAACTACGCTGCAACATTGAAAAGTGTCTATTCAATAAGCGCCATTCACATCAAAACATCTCAGCTGAACACTTTCCACAGTTTAGCTACATATTAAACACACGATCATTCATCCAGTCACACTATGACGCTTTAGCTTTTTAAGTCATTTGTTAGATGTGTGTGTATTACAGCTGTCAGAATGTATTTCACTGTTTAAATACAACTTGAATTATCATCATTTTTAGGTATTTGAGGATAGAGGAGGAAGGGGGTTTTGGTGTGGAAATGGACGCTGGTATGTTTAAGCCATGTCCACATGTATATGGATATTTCACAATGTGTATTTTCGTCTCTGCGTTTGGCTCTGCCAGCCACGTGAAAACAAATCCTTCCACGCTGGAGCAATAAGAAATAAATTAAACCTCCCTATACACTGCTCTTGTTTTTGGAAACACTGATGGCCATAGTGCCAACCTGAGCATGCCTACTTATATGCCCTAAGAACCACACAGACTGTATACTGGTCTGCGCTATTGTATGTATCTGTTCTGTAGTGCACTGTTTACTCTGTTTGCACTCTCTCTTGTCCTGCACTTTCTTTTGTCTTGCATTGTTTGCACAAGGTTGCACTGTATGTGGATAGGTTCATTTTATTTTAAGGCCTTAGTTCTGTGTTGTCTTATGTAGTTCTGAGTCTTTATGAAGCACCAAGGTCCTGGATGAACGCTGTTTCATTTTACTAAGTACCGCATCAATTATATATGGTCTAAATGGACAAATATATGGACAAATAAAAGCTTCTTGACTTGACCTGAGATGTGTTATGAATATGCTTGGACTGGATTTGTTGATGCTGCTGATCAGTTTGTTACTTTGTGGTCTGTAATTTCCTATTTGACAACATGTTTGCAGTTTAACTACACTTTGCTTTATTGTTACAACCCTGTGCAGAAATGCCATAATATTATATTCTCTCTACTGCACCAATCCACCACCCAAACCCATTTGCAATCAAATTATGGATAAAACCCATGCAAACACTATTACAGTGAAACCTTAAGCAGTAGATCATCCTCAGTCAGTCCTTACACAAAAATACTTGTGTTTGTCATTTACTTTTTGTTAAACTTTTGCCCATGTACTTCCACATTTTGCTGCATTTCAGATCCTAGTATTTTCCACCATTTTCCCCTTAATTCGGTCAGTTCTCCCCGATACCAAGACCGCTACTGACCAGTGTAATGGTATGTTCATGCATACAGCGACAAAGTGGGTGGAAATCATTCATTTTCAATGAAAACTGGTGACTTCTGGCTACATGAGTTGTTGAGTAGATGTGGGTCTATAGTGGTACAATAAAATAAGAAAAATCTGGCTTTATACAATAAATGGAGCAACAACCAAAGGGAGTGAAGCCAGTAGAGCACACTTCTGCAGCTTGTATGATTTTTGTATATAAAAATAAATCTCCCTCCATTTTAGCAGACACAAAACTGATTTGTTGTTAAGTGGAATAAGTACTATGGCAACGGAATGCCTACTGAAGACATAGTACAGCGACTGTTAACCTGCAACACTAAAATGGCTGTATACGTGAATGTAGCATAACATATATCTCCTCTAAGAAACCTGAAGTCCGCCAACTGCTGTTCTGTACAACACACTAGGAGAAAAACACTCTTTGCCCTCTTCCACATACATGAGCTCAGAGACTCAAACGATTCACTAGTGTTGTGGTGAGAATGGAGAAAGAATCCTATCCCTCCCATCCTGAGACCATGGGCAACTTTGCTTCCTTTGCTCCCTGTGGCATTATTGGGATTTGAACTGTGATGGCCCAATGATGGAACACTTCTCTGTTGTGCCACTCTGGAGCTCTCTTAACATTACTCTTGAGGTGTTTGACAAAACAGTTTATGACACGCTATAATTGGACTGATGCGCTCATGTGAGAGTTTATCGAAAATGCTGTTTGTGTCAAAAGGAAGAACAAAGGTGTAAAATCCATGTGGGCCAAGATTTTCTCTACTATATATATACACTTTTGTTCATATATTGCAAGTCTACTGAAACAAACCTTTCTTAAATATATAAAAAATTACACATAGGTCATAAACAGAAAAGGGAACATCAAATAAGTGCAAATCATATATTTTCGGATCATATATTCATATATATTTTTTATTATAAGTTTAATGTAGATATTAATATTCTGCTTAAATATAAAAATTCAAAACAATTTTTTTTCCTAATTTATGTGTTTAACTTAAATACGTACTAAAATTTTTATTATTATTATTTATATTATTTTATTTTCTATATTTTATTATATAATTTTTTTAAAAATTATTTTACTTATTTTACCCATTGTGCTTAGGTGAATTTCAAACATTGTCTTACTGGCCATACAGAGCATTATAATCTGCTTACAATGCATTTGTACAGTGATTAAAATCAAAAACTTTACTGGGAACGCTTATGTTTATGAATTGTAGGTTACTGTGCTTCTTCTGTCCTTTCTGCTTTGTACAAATCAAGATGGTTGCAAAATATTTTACAACTGTAGCATTGGCGTTGTGCAGTAAACATATTGCATGAATGTGCGTCATGGTGTACGTATGTAATCGTAATTCATTTTCATTAATCTATTCCTAATCCTTACATGCTTTTTTGTACACACATATATTTATATATATATATATTAATGTTATTAATGAATAATGGGTTAAATTTATTATTGGAATAAGAAGCTTAGCGCTGCTTTAGATTTTGTTCCTCCCTTCAATTTCTCTGGGGTACTTTATGGTATATCACATCAACGTGCAGTCCCCGGAGAATTGTGATTTTGCGATCACAGAAATTAATAATGTAAAATTTTTGGGACAAAATGCTGTGTCTCATCACATCATCCTCAACTCACGTGCTTCAATCGACAGTACAGCTATCATAGAAAGTAATTACACGTGTCTTCACTGGGAGTAGCTTACGAGAAGAATCCTGTACTTACAATTTAGCCAAGTCGTTTCGCAAATCTTGATAACAGCTAAAGGAAAATCATTTTTGGCCACAACAATCACAAAAAACTCCTGGAAAAATCCTGGAGGGACGAACTGTCATTACAATGTTAAGTGCAAGAGTTAGTGAAATGAAACACTATACTATCATTTCAAATCTTTGACTGTATTATTTCACTGTTATTCTAATCTATACTCTATACTCATTTACAAAACTCATAAAATAAAAGACTGCAGCAGCATTTAAGAGATAAGATCTTCTGGATATTATCTATATTAGTACAGCATAATTGTTTTTCACAGGATTTCATTCTTAAGATGGTCGATTATACAGTATGCAGGTGTGTGTGTGTGTGTGTGTGTGTGTGTACGCACCATCTGCCTGTGATCCCTGCTGCAGTAGAAATTGCTGGCCTTCGTTCCACTGTCTCTCCAGCAGCTGTTCGATGCTGGTGGCCGCCGGTGGAAGCGTGTCAGTGCCCAATCCTGGCACCACAGGCACTGACGGGTCATACCGTATGTGCAGTCCACTTAAAGGAGAACTGAAAGCATCGGAAGACACCTCTGTATTACAATGAGGCAACTCTGCATTACAGAATACATTACAATTTTAGACAGGGGTTTATTTATTAATAAAATACAGCTCAAAAGACTCCAATTTGAGCTGACTGACTGAGCAAGGACTCTCGTGATTTAGCATCAGTCCTTAGAGATTAAACAAACCACAAAGCTCTAATGAAAAGAAGTAAGAAAGTAAGAAAGAGACAGGGAGCAAACAAGCGAGAGAGAGAGAGAGAGAGAGAGAGAGAGAGAGAGAGAGAGAGAGAGAGAAGAGGTTTTGGCTGTCTCCCTGATGCCGTAAATCTCAGCGCACTCTTGTTTGGACAGACAGCCGTCTCTGTTGTTATGAATGCGCCGCTCCATCAGGGGCTTCCCCGAGCACGTGAATGCATCTCTGGGGTAATTAGAAAAAACAGACGGACGCCGCATGCTCATAAATCTCCACTAACAGCGGGCGCAGTGCCAACGAGCCGTAATAGCCTGCTACGGCACGGATCACGGAAACAACATGGTGAGATATTTACAGTTCAAGCGCCGGGGCTGACCAGCTACCGATGTATTCCTGCCATTTAAAATGAACCAATATGACAGACATGCACGTGTGACACATGGGGATTTCTGATATTTCACACGTTTTATGCACACTTCATAAATTAATATTAAATCAAGCCACACGTTTGGATGAAGCTTGAACAAGTCAGTGTAAGTAAAACAGTAATGCCACACTTAAACATCAACAAGAATAAAGGGAATGTCAGTTAAAATTGACTTTAACATCCAATTAAATTCTTGTTAGAATCAATAAACTTGGCCTCAGTTCTTAAAAGTACTAACAATACACACATATATGGTTATTGTATATTGCAATAAGATGGCTTTTTAACAACATTCCCTGCAGTATAAATAAAAAAAAACAAAAAAAACACTGAAGCTGTGAACACAGTTAAAATTAACACAGCACTTATTAAATATATGAATTATAAGTGGATCTTTTATGGTTTAAAAACATTTAGTGTGCATTTGCATATAGTTGGATTCTGTGATAAGGCCAATATTAATATAATGATTAACACAAATATAACATAATCTGCAGCCCTGATTCACATCTAATTACGTTAGTCCAATAAACCCACATTAAGCTGTCAAACCAGAGCCAGTTAAAACGAAGGCACTAATGTAGTTCACCTACCTGAGAGCATGTATTCAAATCACATTTATATCAAAACATCTTGCTTAAATAATTTCCTCATGTATAAATCCATCTGAGTAATCTTCGCTGGCAAATGCTGTGTTTCGTAAAACATCTCAAAATATTCTGCTGCATGAAGAGATGCTCCTGTGTCATCTATTGCAGTCTGCAGCAGGATGCTGATATAGGAAACAGCTGAGCGGTGAAGGAGAGCGTGGGAGAGAGAGAGAGAGAGAGAGAGAGAGAGATTGCAGTCTCCCTCCAGCTCTGGAATGTAAATAGGGCTTACCGTGGGGAAAGGTTTGCCTTCGGTGGGGTTCCTCGCCTGGAGAAGCCGAGCGCCCCATCCCCCAGCTCCTGATCTGAAAGATAAACAGAGTGCAGTCGATAAGAAGATGGAGCCTGGGAAAGGAGGGAACGGAAGAAGAAGAAAAAGAAGGTGCTCCGCTGGCCCGCCGGCCATCGCAACTCCCTCACGCAAATCCATCTTCAGCTCAAGTGTTGACTCTGGCAGCTCAGGCTGCGCACTGAGTGTCACTGAGATGCCTACATTACTCCCTCCCCCATTTTCTCTCTTTCTCGCTCTCTCCAACTCTCCCCCTCTTCGCTGCACTCTCTCTCTCTCTCTCTCTCTTTTTTCCCCGGCTGCCCTGCAGGCCCCATGCCAGACCCTGCTTTTCATTTTCACCAGTGAAAGTAATGAATCACACATGTGCCGAAGTCAGACACGACCCCTCCCCCCACTTCTCTCGTGTATCTCGCCATCCCCCCTCCAGTTAACGCCAGCCAATCACAGCCCCCCCTTCCCCTGTTCCCTTCTTCCTTTTTCAGTTTTAACACTTTCCAGGCCAGCAGCGCCTCCAGCACCGAAGCCGAGCGCCCCTTCGTCCTCCTCATTGAAGGGGGCTGGTCCTGAATCAGGATGAGTCCTCTTTCCTCGTCAGGAACAGCACCGCGCTGCATCAGGGAACACGTTACTCAATGCTGTGTGTCAGAGCCTTTCAACACAATTAGAAAAGAGCTCTCGACCAGTATGTGTTGACAGAAAACCAGGGTCAGGCCACGACTAGCATTAACCCTGTTGTTATGTTCAGGTTAAAACACTCATTTGAAATAATGTCTTGGGAAACTTTATAATCAACTGGACAAAGCAGTAAATTGGTCACTTGGCAGCCTACAAGTGCAACTTTAACAATAGAGTGTAAAAGCAATGAAAAACGTTTACTCCTAACTATAATAACCTAAGTAACTTTAAAACATTTTCTCAAGAGTAACTTAATAACAGGCTCAGAAAGTGCTATTCTTTTTTCCTTGTGAGAGTCATATATTGATATTTGCTGTTGTGTTTATAGTTTTTGTGTTATTAATGTGTTTTGCACCTATGGGTTCCAAAAAGGGAAACTGTGAATTAGCGTTGAACATATGACAGGCGAGTGTTATTATCATTTAATACAGAAGCCAATCAGGTCTCAATATGAAAAAAATTGCAATGCAACACTGATTACCGCGAGAGAAAAGGGTACATAGCGTCAGGGGCATTTTAAATTTGCATATAAATAGAATCTGGATGTCTTAAATCTTTTTTTTTTCTCTAAACAGTGACTTTTCTTTTGTTTAGTGAATTATTGTGGAAACACCATGCCAATCTATTACTCATTCAACATGAAAAAAATATATATTTTTAGTTTTAATATTTCAAAAACTTTCATGTGCGCGTTTCTCTTATGTAGCGGTTCTCAAATTGGGGGCCATGGAGCAAAGCCAAAGTCAGGCTGTAATTTTTAGACTTCTGTTACAGTGGTGGAAAACACCAGCTTACTGGTCACTTTATTTGAATGTATAAATAATATAACTATAAATAATGTTAATGTGGATGTAATGTGTCTGTTGGTGCAAAGTTCAGGAACGGGAAAGTTCTATAGTGTTAATAAACAGACCATTTTTTTTGCACACACAAATAATATTCTTGGAATCTGTACTGAGGGAATCCGTTACATTTATATTACAGTTAAATTACCAATTTAATTTAGAAGTCATATTTCTATTACACACTTGACGTTATTAGTTTAGACTGGGAGTAAAGGTATACTATTTAAAAATAATAATAAACAGACAAATAAATATATAAAGAAACAAAATTATTACTTTAATTATTTTTATTTCTTTGTTTTTCTTTCTTCCTTCCTTCTTCTTCTTATTATTATTAGTAGTAGTTTTACTACTACTACTGCTAACAACAACAATAATAATAATAATAATAATAATAATAATAATAATAATTAATAAATAAATAAATACTTTTATACCTGAGCCAAGATGAGCACCAAGCATGGAAGCAGCTTTTTGGGCTCCTTTTCCTTCCATATTGTTTATGCTGAGATGAAGATAACTGCATAGCTACGTGTTGACAGTAAAGACATTTTTCATCTGACTGTATTTATTGTTTTTTACTATTTTCTGTTTGTTCCTACCTGACTAGTCTTTATTCATTGTCATGTGCTTCATTTAGCTGCTCGGGAAGAAAAAAAAAAAAAAAAATCAATGCTGCTTCTGGACACACCACAGTCTGATCAGGGAAATCTATCTATATGGAAACACAGTGTCTGATTTCTGTAGTCTAGCAGATCAAGCTTTCTGAACCTGAGTGGCGTTTTTCTTTACCTCTCCTTCTCCTATTCTTAGCTAAGCGACCTCCTGACCCCCACCCTCCCCTTTAAGAACGAGGCCATGACTGATCCATTATTTCTCAAAGGCCACATCCCCACCCACTCCCCCTTCAGCTGGTCCCCATTTTCAGCATGGTCTGTGGATTGTGGGATTGCTGAGGTGAGGGATATCCCCACTGTGTCATTTCCACAGTCACTGGCCAGATTAATGAAATGTCTGAGCTCTAGCATGCTTCATTTAACAGGTATGTGCACTCTCCACTCGTCTCACTCTTTCTACTCGCCTGTCCCGGGGAGTTTCATTCTCTCATTCTCTCGCTCTCTGTCGAGCACACATTCCACAGGAACAGAGAAGCGAGGAGACCACAGAGGAGAGATCTGAGACACGACCTTTGTGATAGCGGGAGGTTAACAGAAGCTGAAGCCGAAACTGGATGGTGTGTGTGTGTGTGTGTGTACATGTGTGTGTCTCCTCACCTGCTGGAGAATTCTCTGACTGGGCGATAAGGGCGGCCATGGCAGAGTTGGGATTTAGCCGATTGCCGAACATATGGGACGGCGCCAGGTTAAAGGTTCCCGGTAATGAGTTTGACTGCAGCTGGAAAAAAAAAACATTACAATTTATTCAAAGAGCCGCAGTCAAAGAAGCAGAATGTAAATTGTGTGAGCGTGTGGGGGAGTTAATAAAGCACCATGCCAGCTGTATTCCCTGCAAAGCCAGACGACAGCAGCTTCACACATCATGTGCTTCTAACACTAATTATTTAATCCAATTAAACCATTTCCCTAATAACGGCTTTGGAAAAGGGGGGGGGTAGAGGTGGTGGTGGTTCGCAAATGCCTGACAAAATGGCAGTGCTAACTATATGGCTTGTCATTTCTACTGCAATTTATGCTCAGAAATAAAATAGAGCATTTTGTTTGCAGCGAAACAGTGAAGAAATATCACAGTAATAAAAAGAAAAGGAAAAAAAAAAAAAACCTGGCCAGTCAACAACAGAGTTTTCAAACATTACGAGAGCTTTAGGGTGTTTTCCATCTTCACTTCATCTGCACATTCCTGGCAGAGTGTGAAACATTCTTTTCCTGTTAGAGAGACGTTCTCTCTGTCCAGGCCTTCAGCCAAACACGAGGAGAAAAGCCTAGCAGATTATGAATGAAACTCAGTGGAATCCAAATTTGTTGCATAATCTGCTAAAAAAAAAAAAAAAGCAGAAGATGCTTTGCTGTGTCATAACTATATGTTTACTTTGTTGGCTAAGTTGTCTTCGCTTTACAGTGAACCTCTGTTGAGCTCACAATGTTTTATGATACGGGGATCCTTTCAGTTTCACCTGGACAGCTGCCAAGCACTGGAAATTCTGCCACAACAGCTGAATTTCTCCAAAAACAAAACGTCTCCACACAGAACAAAGCAGTGTGCTGATATTAGCAATATTCAACACAAAGAATTATAGATCGTTTAAAATACCAATTACTCTGTATTCCATTTAGGCAAAAGCTAATTATAATAAATTCATTCCATTTGTACGGCGTCTTCTAAATGTCCTTTCTTCACGAATTTCAAGACGGATCATATCTCTTGGTAAAGGCTGGGGATACCTAAAACCTATTATTAATATTGAAATATCTGTACCAGTTAATGAACAGCTATTTGGTTAACAGCTGCAAGGGGGGGGCACCCTCTTTAATATGGTACAGTCAGGGATCATTTTCCTCCTGCAATTAAAATGTACTCCTGTCTGCAGCGGCACACGTGGTAACGCGTGACAGAAATGCAAAAAGAGTGAACAGAAATGTTGAACATGCGGCAAAAAGCTTTACTGAATATCCACCTGGAGAACAAAAGCAGTCAAAAATGGTCAAGAGACCGTGAGTTGGAATCTGGACGATGCTGCAGGTACCCGTGAAGCAAATCTGACCATGCTCTCTCTCTCTTCTGACCATCACAGTGATCACACTGCTTTCCGTTTCAAAACAGTGCTACCCTTGACTTCTCCAATATTATAAAATCTTTTTGTTTTCATGTACATATAAGGCATGAAAATAACCCTAGTTTGGATTTTTGTTTTTGAATACCTGTGTATCCTGACACCTGGAACTGAGTATTTGAATATCAGTGTGCAATGCTAGAAAATTCTCAATTTTTGTTCACATATAATATTAGCTGCAGCCATTTTCACTTACAGGAAAAATTCTAATAACGTTTAAAAGTCATATACTGCACTATAAAACTATGCACTTCATAATCTACCAAAATTCAATATTTAATTTAACATAATTAAATATGTAATATTTAATAGAACAAAAAGATGTGAAAATCTGAACCCAAGCGTGAACCCACCCTCTGGGCTCTGTCACCTAAACTGAGCTTGACCTTTACCCTTTCACCTAACCACCTGCCAAAAGTACTCTGCCTGAGGGAAGATATTCAAAATATTTGTGAAAGCTAACCCATAAATTGTCAAGGACAGCTTGGCCTGTGCTCTCCTTCTCTCTCTCACACACCTCTCTATGCTCTTGTGTCATGCATGAACATTTTTATAAAACTCGCGCTACCTCATCTATGGTTTTGGGGCGGAGCCTGAAATCAGTTGATTACAGTGAAACTGGGGGAATGGAACTGTGGACCGATTCATTACGGTGGTGTTTTTGATGGGAAGTGCAGTCCGACTGGCATTCTTTGGAACGGATCCACCGTTCCATTAGTTCCAGTGAAACTGGGGGCGGGAACTGCGGTCTGATTGATTACATGGTTTCCGATCAGCTCAGAGTTAATGAGTGGAGCAGTTTATTCTAGGCCAGAGCTGTAACACTCGCTCACTATGGCACGGAAACCCTGTGAGAACCCAGCAAATTAAAACGTGTTCATATTACTCTATGTTTAACTGCATGAATTAGTGTATAGGTGGTGTGAAGCGAAAATAAAGTCTTTAGCTAGGCCTGAGTTGTCTTTTAACACAGAATAAACATCATGCTTAATAGCAACAAAATGTTGCTATTGTTTTGTCAAGGGTGCGGTAGGATGCAGCTCCGCTCACAGTAAGGCTGGGGAATGTGATCTAAAATATAATAAAAATATTGTGATGTACTTATAGACTTATCTGAGATATTGTGCATAAATATGATCGCTTTACAAATTAATAAATAAAATTTACAAACTGACTGAAAAACATATGGTGTGATTTTGATGTGAAAATATTATAATTTCAAATTTTCAACTTTACATATGATTTTTTCTCCATGTTAAATAAGTACTTGAAAAAATGAAAAATTAAATGCAAACAGAACACTACTGTACTGCTGTACTGCCTTAGAGAATTACATCCATCATATGGTTTATATCTAATAAAGTAATAGGATAATTTATAGTAATTATAATTTTAATTCTTGCTCATTGTCTCTCCTGAACACATCCCTCATATCCACTCAGAGTGAGGCTACTATTTCCGCTCCTCTTTTACGGCCATCCACGACGTCAGGAATCCACCAACATCCTCCTTAAGATGCTAGGAACACCACCGAGGGAAGCTTTTCGTTTATTTTCCCATGTCAGCCATCTTGTCAGGATTTCCCATCGTCTCGCGCACATTTTTCTACCCTTCTTTTGACAAAGGGAGTGCTATCCGGTGTGCTGCTTTCAGAGAAACAGAGAGACAGAGGGAGTGAAGCGGAGTGTGAACACTATCGCTCGTTCTCGGTCCGCTCTGTCAGCTCCCATCACATCACAGCGCTGTGCTCAATGCCTTAGCGTTCTCAGCTCCATTTTCCTCTCTGGGTGGTTGATGGTGTTCACAAGGGGGTCGAAGGTTGAACCTGCACTTCTTTAACCACTAGACATCCCTCGTTTTGTTTAGTACACACCCACTTAAGAGGACAAGAGAAAGAGTGTGAGAAAAGTAGGAAAAAAAAAAGCCTTTGAGGACAACGCAGAGTTACGTAAATATAGCAAGGTGAAAAATTTGTTGTTTTTTTAATATATAAACACTTTAGTACGAGGCTCATTTAGAGTGGCTGAGAGATATGCAAGACTACAAAACTACCACAACAAATCAGAAAACGCAAAAACATGGAAAACAGACAACACAGTATTATCGTAACACACACGCAAAATCAAGAGAACAAACTTTCTGCTGCTTTAGATCTAGAAAAAAATTAAAAGTTTTATTTTAGCCTTGGGGATAAGAAGAGGGTTTTTTTATTTGAGTTTTGCTTCAAATTCATTATAAAAAATTTCCTTTCCTTTTCTGACATGCATTGTGTGCAATTAGGAAGCAACATGATTTTTTAGGAAGCCAAATGAACTTAAACAGCAACATGCTAAAAGTCATTTTTTATCCCAAAACCTAACCTTTAATTAATGTGCACATTTTTTTTTATTCACACAGCACATGATTTGTCCATTTGAGAAAAACAAAAGGCAATTCTATGGCAATAAACACAACATGTGAAAGTCAGGTCTGGACTGTGAGAATACTAATATCATGTACTGTCTCTGTATACGAGGAAATAATGCTGTTTTTTCACTTTCCTCAGGTTTAACAGTGTTGGTGCAGTTCGATGAGCTCCAGCAGGTTTTGTAGTGTACACCAAGCCTCATATTTAAACACAAAACAAAGTTGAGGGCTGAAGCACAATTGGGTCTATAGTCAAGTTTTCTCAGGTGATTTTTTTTTGTAGCTACACACCTTTCAATCCTAATTTGTTCCCAAATTTTTTGAGAACTGAATTATTGAGTTTGATTTTTATTAAACAGTTCTATTATTTTTTATATATATTTAACAAAATACCAAAATTGCAGAAAATAATCAGAAAATACTTTCCTTCTTTAGTATTAGTATATACTTCACACACACACACACAAAAAAAAAATCTGGTTAATAATTAAATTTAATGAAGCTCTGTGTTTGGAGCAAGATAATTTGTATCTGTGTAAGTTCTTATCTCCAGAAAAAAAAATTGTTAGAACTTCTGGCACAACACTAAGGTGATAAGTGTAATTTTACATAATTGAGTAATCTCATGTGGCCAAGGTGGGGAAAAAAGAGATAAAAAAAGTCCAGCACAATTAGCATTATTATTACTAGTGCTTGAATCAGTAGAGCTTTTATTAATCAGCCTGCTCTGAAGAGTCATACCGCTTCTTTTTTCTTTACTAGGCGCTAGGCATGGAGCAGTAATTAGTTCTACGATGTTTAACTTGTCGATACTCACATGCGAGGAGGAGGTGCTGGTGAAGGGCGCAGGAGCGGGCAGAGACGTGAGGTTTGGCATCGAAACGCCTGGAATCTCTGAGCTTGAGACGGCAAGACTACCTCCGAGCACAGCGCTGGGCAGAGGGCCTGCTACATCACTGCTGCTGGGGTACGTCACTGTAACACACACACACACAAAAAAGAAGAAGGTTGAAACTTATTTTGCATCAGAGAGCTTAATTAGATCACAGGTAAATATCACTGAAAATAAAAGCCAATAATCGGTCACCTGTTAACCTGCACAGTCCTGTATGTAGTGCTGTCAGAGCTCTGAGCCATCACTGACCACTAAGATTAACCAAGACGGTCGAATAACAACCATTTTCTTACTCAAGAGTCGAAGAAAAAAAAAAAAGAAGCAAAACACAAATTAAGCAACAACCTATCATTTTCGGTTTGTGGTTTAGATACTTTTATAGTGTGAGCTCTGTTTTACAGCAAAGTGTGCACTACGTTCCATTCAATTCCATTTTTATGTATGCAGCTTAAATTACACTGACCTCAATGTGTAACTGCTCTCATACATATATATATATATATATATATATTACAATACAGAAATCATAATGTATGTTAATAATGTTTTGATAATGTCAGGTTGGGAATATGTGCTTTGAACTTTAGGGGTATAACCAATCATCACTCAGCCTTCACATCCTAATTAAGGACGATTACCGAGGATAAAGTACAATATGCTACAGTAATGCAAGTGACATATATGTATGAATCTCTCTGGCATCATTATTCCCTCTCAGATACTGTTACTGTGCTGTGAAGCTCCCCTGGTGTTTTCCTCCCAACGCACCTGATCCAGCTCATAAAGTGCTCACTATCTACCTGGACCAGGTGTGTAGACAGAAGGAAAATTCAGGAACATCCAGGAGCACTGCAAACATCCATGAGGGTGTAAGAGCACAGTTCTGTACTATCACATCACATACTTTGTCCCTCTGTTGAACTTTGAGTGGTCAGTCTATCCTGGGCCTCTCATTACAGCAGATATACAGGACACAAAGCAGATCTGCAGCCTTGCAGCCTGTCCAGAACAACCCCCGAGCGCACACACACACAGAAGCACATACACCCACACAAGCACACCTACACGCATGCACACACAAGTACACACACATGCACACAGTCTGTCATTGACCCAGAACACACTGCTCAGTATCTGATGACTCACTGTGAGCTTTTCAGGCACAGGGACAGTGGGGGTTATTTACATTCATGCGCAGCTCATCACTGTTTGTTGTTGGTCTTGCTTTATTGATACTCACTCTCTCTCTCTCTCTCTCTCTCCCCCCCCCTCCCCAAATCTGGAACGATTCCCGCGGATGGCCGAGCCTGACCCCTGCCGCAGTAAGAGGGGCCCCTCGGCCCACAAAAGAATGAATGGCTTGCGGGCAGTGAACATTCACTACAGGAACAAGGGCGCATTGTTAGGCAGAGAGCGAGCACGTGAATGTGTTTACGGCACCGAGCAGCAAAATCCATTCGATATAAAATATAAACTCTCCTCGGCCTCAATATTATGATTTGACATTCCGTAACCGTGGATATAATCTTTTATCGTGGCTTACAGAATCATCACAGTGTACTGAGGAACGATGACAAAAATCCAATTGTAAAGTATTTTGAAATAATATTTATGAAATAATATTTATAAAATAATGCAATTAAAAAATAATGTGTGCAAATGGAGAAATTAGGAATTACTGTCTCAAATTTCTTTATTAAATGTTTGACACGTTTCACAATTTATTGGTTTATATATTAATTACTAAACAAATATTTTTTATTAATACGATTTCATTAAAACTTGCTTACTGCGTTTATGTCCAAACAAATGATTCAGCTAATTTTATACCTTTAAGCTTTTTTCTTTAAAAATTTCAATAAAATTCTTTAGAATTCAATTCACTTAACTGCGGTATTACACAAATTGTTAAATATTTCCATTTTTCACTCTTCATATATTTTTTTTTCATTTTACGTCCTGGTGATATTTTATTGCAAATGACATTTCGAATCAATCTTGTAGAGTACAATGATTTAAATTTCATCATGTTATTGCTTTCGCAATAAACAAATAAACAAAGCAAAAAAAAAAAAAGTAGCTAGCTTTAGGCTGCTTTTTGAATATGTAATTATTATTGTACAGTCAAGAAGCTGCGTTCTTAACGTGGGGAGATAAAAAAAAATCACCAGTACACATCATAAAATATGGCAGACGAGTTTAAGCTAGCTGAGGACAATATAAAATAAAAACAAAAAGTCTAAAAATAAAGCAGACTGACATGTTTATATATATATATATACATATATACATATATATATTTATATATATATATATATATATATATATATATATATATACATATATATATATATATATATACACACACACACACATATACATATATATATATATATATATATATATATATATATATATATATATATATATACACACACACACACACACACACACACATATATATATATATACACACATTGACAAAGTAAAAAAAAAAAAAGTAGCCGTAAAACTGGATGAAATATAATATATTGCCATCGTCCTCATGTTTTTCAAAGACAACTACTAAGCGAATGTCCATGTGTCCTGCCATATTGCTAAATGTATAAACTGTTTTTGACGCACGCTCAAAATTTTGCCACCCAAACTGGTGAACAGCACAAGAGTGAGTCCTTCATGTGGAAACTGCGGTAGCACTTGAACGCAGCATTAATAATGAGTGCACTCACTCACTGCTCGTACATAAGCAACTTGTACTAAATGGAGCACAAGAGGATTGCGATTGTGTTGAATACTACGATACGTAGTTTGCTGGGGAAATGAAAATATCCAGCATTATCATCTATAAAAGAGTATGAATAGGAAAGCCAGAATTTCAAATCAAATTTAGTTACACTGGGATCTCAATCAGCCTTTCACCATGCTGCACGGTTTATAAAAAACAAAACAAAAAAAAATCAAGAATACCAAATACCAAAAAGCCAGACAATGGATTAATGATTAAATCAATCTTAATCTGAAAAAAACTAACATTTCCAACAAAGGTCAACCAAAGGACACTTCCATTATAGCTTCCAAGACATGCACGGCCAAAGGAAGCAAGGACACGACTTGCGCTATCTGCCTGGGATCGAACCAACCAATCAATCAGGACTTTAGATCTCCCACAAAGCCTTTTATCAAATCAGAAAAGAGAGGGAAAATTTCAAATTAGATTAACTGGCTTTGTTAAGTCGGGCTTCCATGCCCCGAGTGCAGAAAATCCATGCAGGTTCAGAGAGAGGTTAATGATGAAGGGCCAGAGCCTGATAAGGCTCCTCACAACTTGCAGTCCCCCCACACACACACACACAGGATTTACAATCTTTAGCCCTATCTGGTTAGGAAGCGTCTCTGGGTGATGTCAGTGAAAACATTTCTACACGTCACCTCCGACAGGTGTGTACGCCAATTAAATGACCATGGCACAAGCGAGGTTTCATGCCGCTGTTTTTCCTACAACCCTGGAACCGTCCTGGTCGTATATTTTGTCAGCATCTGTTGTTATATGATAAAATAACTGACAGATACTTCTGCTTATTCATTCATGACTAGAAAACGGCATGGTGTGCGATAGTGTCAGATATGTGAACATAAACATGAGAGATGCTGCTCTTCTGATTTTAATTCCTGGCTTAACACAGGTTTGTAAATAAAGTAAGCAGCAATGTTCGAAACTTTTGCCCCCAAAACAAGAGGCAAAAACAGTAGATATTTTGGTCTGTAATTCATTCAGAGTACAAAAAAAACCCACCAGTGTAGATTGAAATAAATCCACAACGTAACACGTGCTAGAACCTAATCCTGTCCAAACAGGGCTTTTATTATTTAAAAAAAAAAAAAAATATATATATATATATATATATATATATATATAAACAAACAAGTAAATAAATAAAGGTACTGTTTTAGAGTAACTGTTATACTATTACTCTAAATTACACTATTCCAAAACATTCCCTATGTCATCACTATGAAACTAATAAAACACTGCGAGAAAAATAATATAAACCTGAAGGTGATTATTTTCCAACAACAGCACATCACATAGTGGTTTTATTCCTTTCGGAACACAGGAATTTGCCACATCATGCTTTTTAACCATTTGTAGTTATATTTTATTTAAATGTTTAGCCAAAAATATCAAGTGTCCTTTTTCATGGAGATGATCCAGCAGAAAAAAAAACCTGACAGAACATTTCATAGCATTCCATATATGAGATATAGAAATGTTAAATAAAAGTCTCTTACAGGACACTTCACTGTAAGAATGATTCATTATCAAAGCGTTTTAAAATAAATTTAAAAACCATATCTGAACGACATACAGAATAAGTCAGTGTGTATTTCTATTCAATTCTCTTTACAGGTACATAAAAAAAGCCAGCATGTTTTTTAAAAAAACTTATAAAATCTCATATCTAATAAATAAGCTTATTGATTCATCCAGAAGACAGCTGTAACACGTGATGCTTTCTGAACGACTACAAAAAGGAAAGGACCACAAAACCTGTCGAATCAGCTTAATCCTCAGCATTGTGCAAGTTAATAATGCCATATTTCATAAGTAATTACAGCTGAATGCCTAGCAAAGAGCATGCAAGGTTCTGCCTAGTGTTTGGACCTTGAACCACCTTCTATATGGGCTGACAGCATGTCAAAGCAATCTAAAAATGGCATCTAAAACGGAGAAGCTCAGTACAGGATCGCAATTACAAAAGCTAGTGTGTGCATTTGATTTTAGTGTGTTTGTATGCCGCTTCATCCCCACGCTGGTGTATCTGGAGTTTTGAACTGTAATGAATGGCACAGCCATCAAACTCCTTATATCGCACACTGTTTTATAAGCAAAAATCCCCCGCGCCCCCCACCTTCACTCCAAACGGCACCCCGTAAAGTCCTCAACCTCAAAACCCCAGCGAATGAATGTTTGCCTTTAATAACGGCCCCCGTTGTTCTGCCTGATAAAACCGTCATGTGCCGGGTTGGGAGGCCGAGACAGATGAGGAGCAGTGCTGCATTAGTGCTAGCTAAATATTTACAGTCCAGCCAGAGGGCAGCAACAGGTGAAGGGCTGATGAGGGGGTAGGATGGGGGTGCAGAAGAGGGGGAGAGGGAGAAAAGGAAAGAAAGAGAGAGAGAGAGAGAGAGAGAGAGAGAGAGAGAGTGAGAGTGAGAGACAAAGAAAGGGAGGGAAGATGAGGGCGGCCCCTGAAGAAAAAATAGAGGAGGGAAGACTCTCAGCGCTTAGACTTTCACATTCACATCTGAGAATACATGGTGTGGAGACCAGTTGCCAAGCAACAGCAACAGCGTGCGTGTGTGTGTGCACGTGCAAGAGAGAAAGGGGGGGGTTCTTAAGTGTGTTAGTGAGTGTGTGGCCACGATGGACAGGGCGAGAACCAGCATATTTCCAACATGTGTGTGTAAATGTAAACGTAAATGTGACAACGAGCGCATACACACTCGGGCATACACATACCACATATACTTACTTACATACATTCCACAGATAGATAGATAGATAGACAGAGTGTGATAGTGAGAAAGACTTTGAGACACATACACACTTGCCACTTCTAGTACTTCCCACAAAGACACACATGCAGAGACAAACATACACACAGATGTCCAGGCACATGCAGGAACACAGACGCATGCACATGTAGAGACACGCATCCATGCGCAGCTACACATGTACATGCAGTGACATGTGCTCGCAACACGAGCTCTGAGTGGTCGGGCTGTTTCTAACGACAGAGTTAAGCACCTAAGTGAACTTGGCTGAAGTGTACTCGCCAATCTCGAGCTGAAAGGGCCAAAAAATAACAAGGAACAAATCAGAGCTGAACTAATTGCCTGTTCTGGGGCACTCTGGCATCTCTATGGAGATCGAGCAGCCGAGCTCTATCTAGTTCTCTCTCCCACAGACCAACCAGAGGCTCCATCCACTTTACTCCTAATGGCCTCCATCGGTACCCGAATCAAACACAGCACAGACTAAAAGGAAGAGATTTCGATAAACGTCAGCGGAAACATGGCAGTCTGTTCTGAGGCTGATGTAGACTAAGGCTGTGTTTGCACAGGAGGGAAAATCTGATCGAGCTTTTTAAAATCTGATTTTTAGACCAGTGTTTGCATTGCAAATTATGAGGAAAACCTGATTCGTGTGTCCGCTCTACAAGTCACATTAGTCGTCATTGTAGCAGCACAGTGTAGCCAGGGGAGGGACAAAGTCAGCATGACTGCGAGTCGAATGAGTATTAGTAGAGATAGTAGAGTGTATGTATATATACATATCTCCTTGAAAACACTGATAAAAAAATACAAATAATGTTCAAATACTTAAACAAGTTTGAAAAAGTAAATATTTAAGGTAATGTCTGCTCCGTTCAGAAAGCAATTAAAATAAACGCATATCCTCGGAGGGTCGTCACACATTTAAAGGACCATTGCAAATCCAGCTCTCCAAACAAGAGGCATGTAACATATTAATCCTATTAGCATACTGACCATTTAAACCATGTCTTTTTTAATAAAATATCATTAGACTGTAATGCATATATAAGTAATTGATGTTTTTTCAGACTTACTTGTCGCTGCAGGTGGAGAGCTCACGGTGAGACTCCCATTCCTGAGCAGAGAAGGAGATTTCTGATTGGTCAGGCTACTTGTTCCGGCTCCTCCCATCGTCACGTTACTGCTGCTAATGGTGGTATTTCGACCCGCAATCGAGGAAGAGGAAGGTGACAGCGAGGAGGAAGAAGGCAAAGCTGTGCCGCTAATCTCTGTCCCCTCTGGAGTTTTGCTCTCCTGAGTGGTGGTAAAGCAGGGCCCGTAGCGGTTCCTCCAGTTCCCTCTCTTTTTCTTCTTCACTCCTTCCTCCCCCGTAGATGAAGACGAAGCTGCTGAGGAAGAGGAGGATGAAGAGGAAGGCTGGGGCCTTTTATATCCGGCTGAAGCTAGCTCCCCGCCGCCAGAGTGCGAGTTTTCGTAATGCTTAGAGGAGCTGGAGGTGGAGCCTGAGCTTTGGGGGAGGGGCACAAGAGAGCTAAAGGTGTTCATGGTCACCATTCCATCAGAAGGTCCGCTCTCGGCCCCGCCCTTAACGAGGCGACTGAATGAGGACTGAGTGTACGTGTCTCCGCCCCTCAGGTTCGAATCGGTGAAGCTGATGAAGTCGGAACTGGGCTGAACCACCGAGCTGCTGGAGGACGTCTTGCTGCTCCCACCAGCCAACATAAGACCTGAGAAATAGTGAGGCAATGTGAGAGTAATTCAATTTGGTATGTGGATATCAAAAAAAAAACATAAAATCATCAGGTTCCCACGAATTTAGTTTGCTTTGGTAAGCCAGCGAATAAAAAATTTCTCAGTCCAGTTTCCATTCCAACACACACACACCCACCCTCAACCTCACACCAGATTACAGTAGCAGCAGCCAGCCAGACGACGGTCTTATCTCACTCACACACACACACACACACACACACTCTCACTACGCTGGCCTTCATCCAGCCATGTCATAACACACTCGGTCAACCGTCTCACACACACGCCATCCTCATGACTCACTGTTTCTGAGTTTCCTTTAGCATGAGAGAACAGAAGAAAGTTTGATGCAATCATGTCACAGTTCAAAATAATAATAAAAAAAAAAAATGAGGAAAACGGGCTAAAATTACAGGATTGGTGGAAAGGGGTTTGACAATACATACTTCTGGTGCTATACAATTAATAGTGGAATCTGTTACTGTTATAACCCATTTATAACACGGTGTAATTAGGACTGTTGCAATTCCGTAACAAGTTACAATTAAGCTCTACTAAAAAAAGTACACCCTCTGAGTTTCCAGGAGAATTATAATACTGTGAATTTTTCATTATGTTCCACTTTTAGATTAGCAAGTAACCTGATGAACATACACTCAGTGAGCATTTGGTCATTTATGCAATTATCTAATCAGTCCGTCGTGTAGCAGCACTGAAGTGCATGAAATCATGCAGGTACGAGCCAGCAGATTCAGGTAATGTTCACATCACCCATCATAACGGGGAAAAACAGTGTTCTCAGTGATTGTGACAGTGGTATGATGCTGGCGCAAGAAGAACTGGTCTGAGTATTTCTAGAACTGCTGATCTCCTCGGATTTGCTACAGAAAGTCTGTGGGGATTACTCAGAATGGTGCAATAAAGAAGAAACATCCAGTAAGCATCTGTGAATATAAATGCCTTGTTGAGAGAAATTAAATGGGAATGGCCAGACTGTTTCAAAGTGACAGAAACGCTACAGTAACTCAAATAACCTCTGTTTACTTTTTTGGTGAGTGTTTCAGAATGCACACAGGGTGTGAACTTGTGGCTGATGGGCTACAACAGCAGATGACCACATCAATTCCACTTTTGTCAGCCAAGAACAGAAAGCTGCCACTCAGTGGGCACAGACCCACCAAAACCGGACAGTTTAAGACTGAAAAATGTATCTTGGTCTGATGAATCTCACTTACTGCTGAGGTACACAGATGGTATGGTCAGAATTTGGTCAACAACATGAAACCATGGAACCAACCTGCCTTGTGTCAACAGTCCAGGCTGCTGGAGGGGGTGTAATGGTGTGAGGGAATGTTTTCTTGGCACACTTTCTGGCTGTTAATATAGGCAGGGGGGAATGTGGTAGCTTGGTGGTTAAGCTGTTGGAATACTACTAGGTGGTGAGTTCAAATCCCAGGTCCACCAAGCTTTCACTGTTAGGCCCTTGAGTAAGTCCCTTAACCCTCCATTGCTCCGTTGTATAAAATGTGATAAAAATGTAAGCCGCTCTGGATGAGGGCATCTGACAAATACCGTAATATGAATCACTCATCGTTTGAATGTCACAGCCTAACTGACTATTGGTGCTGACCATATGCATCTCTTCATGTCCACAATTTACCATCTTCTTCTTCCAGGATGATAATGGACCATGTCACAAAGCAAGTGGTTTCAAGAACATGCCATTGAATTCATTGTTCTTCACTGGCCTTCCCAATCACCGGATCTGAATCCCGTAAGGCACTTCTAGGACATGGAAGAACGTGAAATGGAAAAATCTGCAGGGAATGCATGATGCGACTTTTTCCAACATGAACTAGAGGGTTCCAACGTCTTATGGAAATCAAGCCACAATGTGTTGAGGCTGCTTTGAGAGCAAAAAGATGCCCTAGTGTTTGCAATGAAGTGTTGAGTGAGTGTGCGTCAAAGTTCTATATGTAAGTGTTATTCAATTAAGAAAAACAATTGTTTAAAGGCTTCCCTGTGTTTATTTGCATTGAGCGTCAGTGCTCTGGATCAGCCAATTAACTGGTGCAGGAAAAGTCTTCATGGCAGAGCTCTGTGGTTACTTGGTAAGAAGTCAAGCTGAATTTTTTTTTGTCTTATTTACTTCAAGACTGAGAGAGAAAAATAGAGGCTAGTAAGAAACGAGAGAACGGCTGTTTATAGCTGTTATGAGTAATACCAATTTCTTCAACTATACTCTATGACATGGTGCTCCTCCTTATTAAATACAAATAAATGAAAATAAAGTGTTAATTATTTTCCTAGTTCACCCCAATTGTGTTCTATTCCTCATTAAACAGGCCATTAGAATAAGCAACAACACTGTATCAGGACAGTGAAATATTAAATACAGTGTTTAGATCCGCTTCATTAATGTTTTTTAAGTTGCTCTTAAGTTCTGAGACAGAGCTGCTGTCCTTCAAGGGAATTTTCTATGATGCACAACGAATGTTGTGTCGAGTTTGCTGACTAGAATCAACTCCCTATAAAGCTGTAACATCCGCGGAGATATGTTTGTGCTCTATACGAATATCAAATTCAGTAGAACGCAATTGTGAACGGTTGGAACAGAAATACAATTCTTAACCAGGCAAGGTCAAGATTCACATTTTATCAGTGTTGCTTATATGAACTTTGCATAATTTCACCCTAATCAAGCCTCACCTTGCTGAAAGGGGCTTGTCGAGGATGGGACGGTGGATGATGTAGCGATGGTCACGACGGGGCCGTGAGATTTGCTGGGGTTCGACTTGCGACCCCGTGACCCTGAGCTGGAGCTGGAGCTCGAGTGGCTGCTCGATTTCTTACTCTTCCCCTCCGAGCTCTTGCTCTCTCTTTCAGAAGAGCCTCCGTCTTTGGAGCTCGCACTGGAGTGAGGCGGCACCTCCTGGAAGTTGGCGTTGGTGAAACGCGCTCCACCGTCATCCATTCGCTTTTGAGACGAGGAGATGGAAGAGACGCTGCCTCCGCTGCTGCTGCTGTAGCTCTGAGAACAGAAAAAAAAAAAGATTAAATAAACCACAAACATGGCAAGATAACCAGCTTCGTGAAGAGCTCCTGATGAACCTATAAGCTTCTATATACTGACCATGCATTAGAAATAATTATATATCATTATTCATCCTCAATATTATGACACTATTGTAGAGTGTCTCTGGGTTAGCAGGGGCGGAGCTTAGGATCGTGTGATATACACTTTCAGCTTGGAACAGTGGTTAGAATATACTGCTTTGTGCAATTACATTATATAATACAGTCCCAGATATAAAGCTACCAAACTGTTCTATTCCGAGTCGCATGTTTAAATCAGTGAAAAGGTGAACTTCACAAATTATTTACGTATATACAGAGAGCTGAGCAAGGTATCAAGAACATGCCTTCTCTCTTAAATAGGTTGCAATAAAAAAATAAAAATTTGATGTGTGGCCTCACCTTCTCTGAGGTAACCATCAAGGCTGGAACAAGGGAAGGGGAGAGCTCCAGAGGCTTTTTGTGTTTGGGTTTGTGACGATCTCGCTCTTTATGTTTCTGCAGGAATGAAGGAAGAACACAAGGAACAAGGACCAGGAAATTAATCACAAAATCGAGGATGGTTTGGTCAGTGCCAAAAAGAAAAAAGAAAACTGAATGTGTAGAATCTTTAAAGACACTTGAAGGAAGCATAAGGAAGTGAGAACGCTGAGACAGATGTGCTTTAGTCTGAACAGTTCGATACTCTGCATGCATTTGGCCTGAAGAGGAACCTGTTCCATGACAGCAGATGGAGAGTTTTAATGATGAGCAAGAAAAATTATTTTATTCCTTCAGGATGTGCTAGGCTTCACCCTATTTCAGCCTAAACACGGACTGCGGCAGCTCAATTTACACCCCGGCTCGGTGGCGCGCACAGTATAGCTCCATTTTCGCCCCGGGAGGAGGAGCGGGAACAAATTTACACCTCCTGCTCCAAGCAAACACCTCCAACCTCCTCGCTTTCTGATCTTAAACTAAGAGCTGTGAAAATATGCAGCCATCCTGAAAGACTCCAAAACCGTATTTACACATTTGCCACGTGTACCCGTGCATCCTTTCTTCTTCTTTTTTTTCCCCCTCCCTTTGTCCGACAGTTCTCGGAATTTATTGATAGCCTTCTAAGAGTTTACGCTTCTCTCCTGCATGGTAATGTTTGGCCTGTTCTGATTGGATTAAAATTAAAAGGAGCCTCTAGGTCCTTTGAACCTATTACAATTTCTGCTCCGGGGAATTTCAAATGTCATTTTATGCCCTTAAAATTGATGTTGTAAAGGCATGCTGGAATTGCTTTTTAAATCTAAAGCGTAAGAAAATTAGCACAATCTACCAACAGAACATTTATATAAATAAGGACCGAATTCTATTATCCTCAGACAAACAGTGCATGCTATATATTGTAGCATATACGTCATTCTGGAATAAATGACATTTTGTAGCATAGGAATCATTTATTTACAAAAATCCCTCAGTTTTAAAGTATTTCAGAATGTTAAGCTATTGTGACACTTCTGAATTTCATAATTTCTGATCTGATACATTTTTTAACTTTAATCTTATGCTCAATTTATTTTCCATCGTCTTGTTTACATGTTAAGGATCTTATTTTGAGGCCTTTCATCAGACCTGACATTTTTGAACAAAACAAATCACACTGTTACTGAGATAAGCCTTCACTTCCTGTTTGCCATCAAATTCGATGTCTTGTCATGGACAAAACCCCCATATATGAAAAATCATCAAGGTTTTCCAATCTCTTTTTTGGGACAGATTTTGGTGATAATTGGACAAAGTTTGTGAGAGATAAGAAGGAAAAAATGTAAAAATGGCGGAAAGCCCAATGAAGAAGAAACAAGAATCAAGGTGTCTGCTGAACACGGCTCGGCTCACCGGATCAGAGGACCTGCGTTCCTGCAACATTCTGCTGCAGAGTTATTAAGTGCGAATGTGTGCGCAAATGTGCCCTATAGATAGGTGACGCTAGACGGGTGCAAACCAAAACTGCTGTGAATATAGCTGAGATTGTCCTTCATGGCTGTGCCAAATTTCATCAAAAGCATATGAAGCGTTCTGTGGGCTGCCACAGACATAGACACAGAGGAAGAAGCAGAAGAAGCAGAAGAAAAAACATACAATCATACAAAAAAAGGTGTAGATTCCTTCAGCCCCCTACTAACCCCCCATCCAAAAACAAACAATTTTTTCTAATTCTGAAACAATCTCACTAATGAAAATCTCTCAACATTTACACTCGTGATTATTCACTACAAGCCACGTCCACTTGAGTGTTTGCGTTTTTTCCCTTTAAAACATCCTGTTTTTACCAATGAAATAGACAAAATGCACAAGATTAATGAACACTTAATCCTGAGCTAAAGGAAAGAACACCCAAGACAAGCGAACAAAAGCGAATGTAAACAGTTCTGAGCAAAATCTTGAACAGCTAAACAGAAAATGTGCCTCAGATGTGTTCTGCATTTGTGTGTGTGAGAGAAAAGCACATTTAAAAATATATGGTATTAAATAGAAACAAATGCATTTAAATAAAGAGCAGGCAGCTAACAAGCAGCTAAAAATGTTGGCTCTGTGTTTAGGTGTTCCCTAGTAATGGGACTTTTCCCCAAATGTTGGACGCAAAAATAAATTAAAAAAATAATAATTAAAAAAATAAATATAATAAAATAAAAAATTTAATTAAAGTAAATTCAATTAAATTAAATAATTAAAAAAAGGGATTCAGGATTCTATAGTGGTGAGTTTTTGAGCTTTTTAACTAGCAAAACAATCCAACTAGCTATCTTAAAGCACGTAACGATCAGGTTATTCACCACACATGAGACGGTGGCATAAATCTTTCTTTCTAACTCACTACATCAACTTAATTCCTATGTTCAAACATAAGTAGATGGCTTACTAGAGCATTAGTGACTAATAATGTAAATGAAAATTTGCAATAGAAATAATAAAATCACACAGGCATGGCCTATGACAATTTGCATGATGAATACCTATTGATTATCATCAAGAAATGCTTAAAACATGCCTAGTATCACTGATCAACACATGTAGCAGTCAAATAAATAAATAAATAAATTTTTACTTCTCAAAACACAAGCACACATCTCTCTACATCCAGCCACAAGCAACAGATTTAAGGGCTCCTCAAAATATCCAGAAAACATGACACCAAACCTAAACAGGCTAGATTGATCAGAATTGTAAATATGTAGTGTGTGTGTGTGTGTGGGGGGGGGGTTATTCCCAGATGCCACTCTTCTAGCACATCTGAACTGCCTGCAAATTGAGAAGCTTTTAGCTGCTATTGTTGTTTTGCCCTGGGGTTTGGAATTAGCTAGGTATACATCTGAGCCCCATGACCTTTGACCTTTGAGAAGGGGGGTAGAGGCTGGAGGGTCCCCTTTACTAATGCAAATCAGGCACGGTAACAATAGCAAGGGCAGAGACCAGAGCTCTCCATGAAGAGGAAGTTGAAAAAATGCTGCTCCCGCAAGCCTCCGTGAAGAAAAGGGTCAAACGAGAATAAACGCAGTCCGAAAAAAAGGGGGAATGTTCCTAGAATATGACTGAAACCTAAAAAAAAAATAAAATAAAAAAATAAATAAAACAAAATTCACTATAATTAAAATTTGTTTGGAACAAATAAACAAATAGTTGTGTTTTCATCTACACAAAAGTAAATCTCATGCCAAACTGTTAGAATTCTTTCCAAATGTTATTCACTAGATTCTTTTGGCTCTGTAAAGATAGTGTCAATAATGCATTCTCTCTCGCTCTCTCTCTCGCTCTCTCTCTCGCTCTCTCTCTCGCTCTCTCTCTCGCTCTCTCTCTCGCTCTCTCTCTCGCTCTCACACACACAAATATTCCACAAGGATTTAAACATGAATCATCGTCCTTGGGGGAGGAAAAAAAAAAAAAAAAAATCAAGGCCACAATCTATAAATTATCAAAATAAATGAAAGTATAAATAGATGAATGTGATGATCGGATAAATGCAGAATGAAAGTGTACAGGTTGGCATTAACTACACTAACTCAAGCAAATGTAGCAAAAAAAAAAAATCCATTAAAAAATGGAGACAAGGATAAAAAAAAAAAAAATGGAGTCAAAATGGTTGAGAGGATGCGCGTGTGAAGGACCTGAATGACGTTTGGATAAACATGATATGCTCTTCCACACATTTCACACTATGAGTATGTGAGATAGAGGTGCACCTAGTGTCCGAAAACAACCTGTATTTCAATCTAAATCAAAAAAGGATACTTCTATTTAGTGTGTGTTTGTCTGTCTGTCTATCTGTCTATCCATCTATAATGTATAAATTTATAGGCATGTGCTGACTGAAACTGCAGATTTTCAACAGTACATATCTAACAAATCCCTGCTCAGTTGTTTTTCATGGTCCAGTGAAGGGAATTATGGGACTGACATCTGAGAGATGGACCCTCTCCAACATTTTGCCCAAAATAAGGTAATTTAGACCCATAGCTCTTAAAAGTGGGGTCTGGGGACAAGCCGGGGTAAATGAAGCACAGCCCGTGGTTGGAGTCTGTGTGTGGTAGTTCTTACAGCTATCTGATTGGTCAATCATTTAAAAACAATTAGTTGTGTAATTAACGTTAACTTGAACAGGAATAAAAGATTCATTGCTCAGCAAAACATTAGGGTGAATTTTCTTTGAATTTAATTTTGATGCATTTGCTTGTTTAATTTAGAGCAGAGCCTGCTTTTATATTTATGGGACAGCTCTTATCTTAGGAGGAAGCACCTAAGCATCCTGAAGAAAAATGCAGGTATTTTAATGTAATAAAAATAAAAAAGTAAATAAATAAATAATAATAATAAAAATAATAAAGTCTGCTCAATATCAGGAGATATGGCCAGCACATGCCTATATATAGAGATTAGTGTTAGTAAATGCTCCTGTTAAAGAAAACATGTTTCATTTCATCACAGAGAAATCAACTGGAGCTGCACTTTCTACTTCGTACGGTTGTTTGTGTCGAAAATCTGCTGGAACTAATAAATAATTACCTGTAAACACTGATGACATGAATTCCCCAGAACTAACAGGCATGACTGATCATTTTCTGTGAACAGAGAATTCTCCGTAATGACCATCGCTCGCAGTGCCAAATTGCTAATCACTCGAAGTGTGTTCTTTAAATGTGGAGCCAGATGAAAACCCAAGGGCAACATTCTCGGCACAGAGTGACCGAGGTACATTTCATTTACATGGATTTAATCAGGACAATGCATGTTCGGAGTTAATTGCTAGACTTTAAGCAGCAGGGTTTTAGCTCATAGGCTGAATGTGCGCGGAAAGGGCATATCAGTGACGCATGGCTGATGGAAGGGAAAGCGTGGAGGCTGCCTTACCTTCTTCTCCTTGTCATGGTGTTTATCCAAAGAGTGAGAGGAAGAATCGCTTAAGCTTTGAGCCCTACTACCACGGCCTTTGCTCCTTCTCTAAAAGGTGAAAGAGGAACTTCGAGTTACTATATAAAAATCTGTCCACTTTGTTCTCTTGTGTAGCAACAAAGAAAAATGAAGTTGTTACTGAAGTTAAAAAAAAAAAAAATAGCCCAAAAAAAAGACAATAAGCACTATTAATATGGTGTTTGGAGAATACTAAAATATCAAAAGTACCTAGAAATTCTTGCCAAAGTATATTAAAAAAAAAAAAAAAAATTCTTCATTATAGCATGTCCAAAAGACAGCCAGTCCAACAGCAAATTACTGGTTTGTGCTTTTGTTTAACAAAGTTAACACACTTAATTTGCTACAAATCCTTCATTTGTGACACTCATTTATATTATGAATAAAACCTGAAAAACTGCACTGTGCCAGGCTGCTGTGCTCCACATAAATGCATGTTTAATGCCTTGATCAGCTTGCTCACTCTCACCACCAGAGAAGAGGGTAATGAAGAAGCTCGGGTTAGTCTCTATACGTTCTCAAAGTGCTACTGAGGTATGGCTGTTAACTACTAAAATGGGTAAAGAATGTTTTAAAAAAAGGAAGAAAGAAAAATACTCAAGCAGAGTTTAAGGCTGAGATGAAAAATGATTCAACTTCAAACTAAATCTTGGCACAACTTCGAAGTCTTGTTTCACGGTAAAAAAAAAAAAAAAAATCTTCAATGATCACAGGTTATTCAAGAGGGGGAAAAAAACACTACCACTCAAAAGTTTGGGATCACTTGCATATTTCAGCTTGATTTCAGCTAGGGAGGAAGACTCCATCAAGCCAATCCATCTTGTGGGAGATGCTCCAGGAAGCATGGGGTGAAATCTCATCAGATTATCTTGAATAATTGACAGCTAGAATGCCCCGGCTGTAATTGCTGCAAAAGGTGTTTTGTTTTTTGTTTTTTTGGATGAAGGCAAAGTTTGAAGAAAACATTCATCATTTCCATCAAAATCATTATTTCTAACTCTGACATGTCAGCATGTCCTGTTCTTTTGCTATATTTTCTATTCAGACTAATTTCGTGCGTGTTTCCTTGAAAAAACAATACAATTTTTGAGTGATCCCAAACTTCTGAGCGGTAGTGTACATACACACACACACACACACACACACACACACACACACACACACACACACACACATATATATATATATATATATATATATATATATATATATATATATATATATATATATATATATATATATATATATATATATATATATATATTATATATATATATATACATACACACACACACATACATACACACACACACACAGACACACACACATATATATATTAATTGTACCGATGATCTATTTGCATTCATTTTGCCAAAACAAATAGCTTTTTTAAATTGTACCAAAGGGACTATTATCCACAGGAAGCACTGTTATAGTGCTCATTTACATACCGCAGCCTTTACATGATACATTATGCAGCTCCTATTCATTAATAATGTTAATTAATAATGCTTGCCAAAATCTTTATATCTTAACTTTTTTTTTAAATCACTGTTTATAATTTCACAATCATTGCATCTTAAAAAAATATATTAAAATAAATAAATAAATTATGTAATAGAAATTAAATAAATAAATAAGAAAAAAGCCAGCATAAAACTCTGAATTGCATCTTTTAGTTTAAAATATTGTTGATTTTTTAAAAACATCAGTTGTTTAAGACTTTAGTTGATTAAGAAAAAATTTCTGTAGCAAAACTTTACAATAAAAACATCTTATATGGATATATAGTTTAGTTCTTTAGCCAAGCAGACACAAAATTCTGTCACATTAAAAAAGAATCGTAAAACTTCTTGCTTTTCATTGTACCTTGTCTCAAAAGACGGCACTAAAAACAAACTTATAAGATTTCCTTCTCTTAAATTTGTCCAAAATCAGAAACTAATTTGAAAGTAGACATCAGTTTGACACACATCTATACTCGAAGTGTTCTACATGACAGAGCTGGGTTTTTTGGGAATGCCAAAACTTATCCAGACAAGACAATTTCCTGTAATTGTCCCAACTTTAAACAAGACATTAATATTAATCATATAAAAGTGAATTATTCCATCCTGGTAAAGTGTGCTATATGAGAGCACCATCTATGTATCTTCTCAAAAGGAACGGAATAATAAAATGCGATCTCAAAAACGGACGTTAAAAACCCCGTACAATTAAACAACACGTTCTGATTTCCTGACCAAGCTCAACAAAAAATTACAAATATTTAGCTGACACTTTTTTTAGACTCTCTCTGACAGAGGGTTTCAGAGAAATGAAGCAGAGTTACATAAGGTAAAAAATAAATAAATAAATAAAAATAATTATAATAAGTATAATAATAATAATAATAATACAAACCTTTAAAAGTCTTCATTTTTCATTTAAATACTTCACATTCTTCTTGTAAGTATCATTTTGTTCATTTAAACAATTTTAATTTCAGAAAAAATATCAGCATTTTTGTTGAGCTGTGGTCAGTATTATTAACAATTCAATATTATAAATAAATTATTTTTTTAATTTATTTATTTATTGGAAATTCAGACATATAAACAGACAGAAACCTGCTTTGGTGAGTCTACTATAAATAATGCAATAAAACTGTAATAAAATGATTGTCAAAGATCAAAATACAGAAATTTTTACTACAGGAAAATATATAGTCCTATTTTATTTATTTTATTATTATTATTATTATTATTATTATTATTATTATTATTATTATTATTATTATTATTATTATTATGACGAATCCCAATAAAAGGCTTCTGGCATTTAATTTTTCATGTCGGATATAATCCTAATTACAGCAAAACTGCTTCCCAAATGTTATTCTCCTCTGAAAGAAAATATTTTGTTAGGAGGTTATTACATCTGCAGATGTGCTGAAGCTCACCAATTACAACACAATCTTTTAACTCAAAAATAGATAAATAAAATAAAATAAAATAAATGCATTCTGCTATTTGCCTGGACTGTTTTGACTGCACTCAAAAGCCAAACACACGGTGCTACTTCTCCATCCATGCTTATTAGAAGGCCTTTTCCCCTCCTCCAGCACCTCTCAGAAGACCTGCAGTGTGAGAGAGGCCTTTGTTGGGATGGAAGACGCACATACATACACACACACACGAGGGACAAATCTGTGAAGCAGCAGGGGGTTGTGGCTTCAAATCCCACTGCAGCTCTGGGGCTGGAGTACGTTACCCCCACCTATCACTCTCTCTCACTCACTCACACACACACAGGCGAGGCAGGAAGGAAAAGCACAGTGCTGCCACTCATCCTTCCCTGAAACTCTAGCCGTCTCTCGAAGCGAGGGATTAGGAGAGAGAGCAGGAAGAGGGGCACTGATGGAGGAGACAAAGGTTCAGAGAGTTGCTGCTGATTGTCAATGAGATTAAGGGGTTACAGGGGTAGCAAGGGATAGACACTGGGTCATTCTTGTGTGTGTGTGTGTCATGGGGTTTGATTATGCCACAGCTCAGCTTTCAGCACCTGTAATTGAAAAGGGAGTTCAAGAAATTAAGAGTTGTTCCTGATGAGTGTTAAAAAAAGCACAGTTAGCCGTGTACACTTTAACTAGGGCCGTCAGAACAGATTTCCACCGTTCAAATCTTCAATTTATACACTGAGCAAAAAAAGCTTGTATTAAATAAGTTTAATTAAATGTGGCAATCATTTTAGCGTGATGTGATGTAGACGTGAATAAATATATAGCTATAGATGAAGAAAGCACGTGTAGTAAAATATCCATCACGTGTAATCAGGTAGGACGAGACAGCAAAATGACACTATGTCCAGAAAACGCTCGTTTCCGATTGGCTGGCTGGCGTGGGTTATTTCATATACTGTGTGTCAGTAATGGCAACGGGGCTGGCACGTAACCATGACAACGAGGACGAGTAACAGTCTAGACGACGCCTGTGATTCTGCTTCACTGTCACCCATTAAACAAGACGTTTATACTGTAATCAAACGTTGGATTTTAATTACGAATAAAGATATTTACACACTATAGTATGGATGAGAAATAAGAAATACAATACTGAATTAAAAAAAAAAACAGAACAAAATGAAAGGAGATTATCTCTAACAAAAGCCAACTGATGCATATTTAACCAGTAATAAATATAAATCACCACCACATTTGCGCTTTGCCTATGACTGATTTATATATATTTAAAAAAAAAAAACAACAACCACCATGTGCCAAGACTCTATTCATTAACCGTGTAACATGCGGCCATGACGCAAATGAGATGACATTCTCTGGAAATAACGACAAGGTGATAAAAAAGCATCCCAGAAAGTTACATTTCTGTCATTTCACTCCGTTGACATTTCTGCTATTTCATTTTTTCTGCCATTATCGTCTACATAATGCATCACAATATATGACATTTTCATGATGCTAAACATGGAGTACAGAAAGTTGATCCATAGCAGAGAAGGAGACTGTAAGGAAATGAACCAAGCTCACAGAGTTCTAATAATATTAGCTAAGCAACATGTCACGCTGTGATGCCCCGACTTCCTGCAAATATCAGTGACTCGAACGCTCGATCACACAGAGAGTAAAATAAAAGTAAATCAATTTAAACGTGGTTTAAACCAGACTCTGTGGCATCACTGGCTGCATTAAGCTATATCTGTTGTATTGGAGTACAGACTGTATCACAGAGAAAGGCAGGCATGTGTCACTATATTGATTTTGCCATGATGTTTAACACCGGTCCAAAATGTAGCCGCTTTTCAGTTGTGTCTGCTTACTGCTTCTCTTTTTCAGTGTCAGATGAGATGAAATGCTACAGAACACAGCTGTGGCAGCATAAAGGTCCGACTGTTAGAAATCTCGAACAAAGTGTGTTTGTTAAAAGGGTCACTATTATGGCGCAAACACAATGACTATTATTGTGTTGCAGCTGTGTAATGTTTAAAGGTGCATATATTTAGTGAAACATTAGAAACATCATAAAAAAAAATCCACATCCTGTAGAGCTTGTCTTAAATAAAACACCTTTTCACATACACAGGAGCGTATGGATCTGACGAGTCAAATACGAGGCAGTGGTTGAAATAAATCGATTCAACAAACTAACTATAAATCAATTATTATTGGGAACACACACAATTATTGTAATTCTGCCTTGCTTTCTTTACTGTGAGATTTTTTAAAACCTTTTGGTCTGCTAAGGCGGGATATTTTGATTCGTATGCTGGAAATATATAAATCATGAACAAAGCATTACAAATGCTCTTGCTTCAATCCACAACCTATAGCTGCAAATAGTTTCTTAATGTAGCGTAACAATAATGCAGCCCACATGATTGGGTAGATTATAAAAACAATAGAGAAACATGATTGGTTTTCACTTCCTTTTTGTACTATATGCAAAGTGGAAAAACTGAGGCTATATACAGAAACCACTGGTATACCTGCTCTTTATGCAGTCAGCCAATAATGTGGCAGCAGCACAATGCATAAAAGCCTAAATGTAACTGGACAAGTGAAGATTAGAAAATAATCACCTGGATTTTCTTCAAATCTAGCTTGGGTACCCATATCCTTGTTCTTGGCTAGACAAGAGTGAACCTGATGAGATCTTGATCTGATGAGTTGCAGTACATTCTGCGATGCTTTTCTGCTCACCACGATTGTAAAGAGTGCTGAGGTCCTATAGACTACTATAGACTGTCAACACAGACCAGTCTGATCATTCTCCTGTGTCTCTCTCATCAACAAAGTCTGCAGACACTCTGCACACAGGATGTTTTCTTTTTTTATTTTTCGCACTGTGTAAACTCTAGAATCCGTGAAAATCCCAGGAGATCAGCAGTTTCTGAAATACGCAAATCAGCCCATCTGGCACCATAACCCACAGTCAGAGATGAAATTCTTTCCCTCCTATTCTGATGTCTGATATAAAAACTAACTGAAGCTCTTGACCTGTAGCTGTTTGACTTGATGTACTGTGCTGCTGCCGCATGATTGGCTGATTGGATAACTGCATGAATGTGCAGGTGATCCTATTAACATGGACCGTGAGAGTGCTTTAATGAATCTCCTGAAATGATCCTTAGCCAACAGCTACCAGTCTAGGGAAGTGAAGGCTAACACATGCTTCCCTCAGAGACATGTGAAGGCAGCCAACTGCTGCTCATGCTACATCACGGGGCAGGGCAACACACACAGAAGAAAGTTCTATCCACCCCCTGATTGGCTAGCAATGCTGTGATTGATAGGGGAGAAAGAATATGCCGTCCCTCCAGGAGAGCAGATACAATTTCTTTCTCTTGGACCACCCAGCCACATGAAAGCTGTGGCATCATTGTGATTCGAAGTCATAATCTCCAGAAAACAATATTATTGCACGATACTGACGATGAATTTTAAACAGGAATGTTTGGATATTAAATTTCTACATACAAAATACCCTTCAGTGAAATAAGACAATGAGACTTCGGCAGGCCCCGCTCTTTCGATATTTGTCAAAAATAAAAGAAATCTGTCCTCATGCTGCCTTTCGAACAATTCAGGAGCTCAAATGCTGCCAAAACATCAAATTTAGCTACTACTAGAGTGAAAAAAAAATCGATCATGGCACATAACGATTCTTAAAAATGGAAATGCTGCCAATATTCATTTCCTAGTGGATCGATTTATTCTAAGCAGCACACAAGGCCTACCGAACACACACCCTGGTCCACACACACTTACACACCCGACACAGCAGCCCCCCCCACCTCTCGCTCTCCTTGCTCCTGTTCTGAATGCTAGCACATTGAAGACGGCAGCTGCAGCAGAACAGAGCAGAGACGGTTGATGGGGACAACAGCGGGCATGCTGTGTGCAAATACCTCATCTTCAAGGCAAATGAGCACGGCAAACCAAAGGTTACCATCGAGCATCTATGCAAAAGCTGCCCCAGAACGAGACTAATGAAGAGTGCTACCAAAAAAGCACTTGATGGAATGACACACATTGTAGTGACATCTTCCACTTCAAAGTCAAGATGTCCAAGTAAACAGGAATCCAATGGTCATAAAGACAAGAACCATTAAATCTTTTTGCCGGTGAGTTTATGCAAGAAACCTATCGTGCTAGTAAGAAAAGTGCAAGGATTTTCTGTTTATTTTCAGATGATGTAACAGTAAGAAAACAGCGAGGCAAGAGTCCAGTGTGAGGGCTATCTAATAATATATATTAATTAAATACATTTATAAAGGAGCTTAAACAAACAAGCCAACCAAATAAAACCCACACTTATGGTCTATTGTCTATTCTAGACATCAGTAAATAACCAAGCTTAGCTGTAATGGAAATTTCCATCATCTCCTCAGAGCCATGTTAAATCTTCAGTCAAAGAAATCAGAATTTTAAATCCATGAATTTTAAATGGCGAAGCATTTCTAAAGACAAAGAAGCTCTTTTCCAGAATGGCTCCAGCAGAGACAACAGCTGCATCACAAATGATGTACTACACACTAAGCACTTAAAATGTCCACTCTACTGTGTAGTGTTTGATTTTTTAGAAGGGTAGAAACCGCCTCAAATGGAACACTAACAGGGTTTTACTAACCGGAAGCGTAAGCCGTTTCAATGGCCGATCGATTGCAGATGAGGTCAAACACATGTAATGCAACAGCACTGGCTTTAGCAGATTACACTGAGGTTTTAAAATGTTGATCCCACAGCATGAGCTCATTTAAATAACATTTGTAAAATGTCTTGATCTTGCGTGAGTGGTCATCTTGCAAACCTTTTCTCATCCAGTGTCAGTGCCTGGTAGCTCCACCCCTTCCTGCAAGCACTGAGTGCAAGAAGCGTCCAAAAATCCACAGGTTGTTTTAGGAAAAAGTATACTTCTTTTTGTTGGACTTTTCATTGTTCACACGCTACTCAAGCTATTTATACTAAAAAACAACAGTGCCCATAAGCATGTGACCTTGACAAAGCTGATACTTTCTAATGAGCTTTTGCTCCTAAATGGCATCTATTGTGGTATAAATGTGATCGGGTATGCCTTCGTGTGCAATGATCGATCACGTGCTTGGTGATATAGTGCTTTCGCTGTGAAGTTCTGCGACGTTCACTAAGCCATCTTGTGCACTACATGAGTGAATTACGCCATGACGTTCCTTTGCTTTGGAATTATGTCATATTGGGCATGGAAGCCAGTTGAATAGTTTCCACAGTATGTTGAGGCCAGAACAGTGTAAGGTAGCTACACTCTTAAAGTGTGGCTTAAAGTATGCCCTAATTTCTTCAATCCGTATCAAGTATCTCAATCTTAATCAAGTATCCAAAGAATCCTTCAGGAGCGCCGTCTTCTAAAAGTGCACTGACAATTGGCTATACAATATATCACTAGAATTACAGTGCAAAAATTGCTGTAATGGATGTTTTTCAACACCGTAACCACAAAATACTGTGAAACAGAGCTGAATAAGGAAAGGCGCCTTCTAAAGCAGCTTATTTTGGACATTTTTTAAGGCCACTTTACTGGTATCCCATAAACCAATTTACTACGCAAGACATTTACTTGGCAGACAGAACTGCCTCTCAGATACAGTACTGTGAAAATATACAAAGCTTAAGCAATTAGTAAATAAAAATTGGATATTGGCACACGCCTAAGGTTAGTAAGAATATCTGCCTTTGCTTCTTACCAGTTTGCTGTAATGGTACTTGCAGTAGCCACAGTATTTGACGTTGTCGGCGTCCGAGCCTTGCTCTTCACACAGCAGGCCAGCGAACTGAGCGCTGCAGAGAAAGGAAAAGGGGGCTGTTATTTCAGGAGTCCATCAAGTAAAATAAACCATACAAAGTTCAGAGAGCACAAAGAGAGACAACCCCAGGGAAACAGGTCGTATATTTTCCTCATATTCACATTTGTTTTTATGAGAATAAAATAAACTGGTGGCTCCAAATTTGCCTTCCTTCAACTTTTGCTGCGTTTAACTGAAACCACGTGGTGTCGATTCAGTATGGCTATTTACGGCATCAACAGAACAATTCGACATATAGACATAAAAGCTTGTTAATAGTGTAACATTATGATCTGTATTGAGGATAATAGTATGTATCAATCACAGCAGTTATCTTGTTAGATTTTTGCCAAGCGAGAAACACTAGTTTGCAAATCACAAAGGCTGAAAATTATATGAATCCAATGTTACAACTTCCCACTTCAGAGTTACATCAAACACAAGCAGTAGTTTTGATCATTATCATGGCACTTTTTTTCAGGTTTGCTCTACAATTAAATTGACTGGATAATATGTCACAATTTCAATATTACATCATCAGGCAACTCAGAGGAATATGAATAAGCAGTAAAGTGATGCTTATGCTGATAATAGTTAAGTAAAAGACGTACGCAGTACATTTTTTTTCTTAACTAAAGCAAAGAAACCTGTCCGTCAGAGTAGCTAAGCACACACACGCTAGAGCATCCCTGTGACTCACCATGTGACGTGAAATGCTTGACGGCAGCCGTGTTTGTTACAGGCCATGCAGGCTCCGGTGGCTGCTTTACTCTCACGGCCTTGCTCTTCACAAATGTAGCACGTCTGTAGAAACAAACAAAAAAAACAACAACACTCAATCAATGCTGAGACACATCCGAGAGCACAGTAGACATGCAACAGAACCACATTTTTTATATAGTACTGACATAATTTGCCATGGTTTACTATTTTATTATAATACTGTAGTACAAAAACAACTATATGAGTGAATTAATTGGATTGTTTATTAATTAACTTTTCTGTGGAATCACTTTGCAGTTAAACACAACATATACACACTAAATAGGACATTATAACACCTATCTTATACCTGATCATTCATGTAATCGACTGATTTCTACTCCTATAAGACAGGAACAGGAATTAGAGGCTAAATTGGGCGCGAGATCACCAGCTGAAGATTAGAAAAAGATTTTAAAGTCACACAAGGTTGTCTCCTGCTGCTGTAACTCAGCTTCTTCAACATGTTGTGCTCTCTGAGCTGCTTTTCTGGCACATTTGTAAAGCGAGTGAATATCTGCGTTTCCATATCCTTCCTTTCAGCTTGAACCAGGCTTCCTGTTAGCTTGGCCATTCTACTCTGACCTCACACTGCTGCCCACTGGAGATTTTTTGTTGTTGTTGTTGTTGTTTTTCCACACCATCCTGTGTAAACTCTACAGACTATTGTGTGTGTGTGTGAACATTACAACATTCCAGGAGATCAGTGATTTCTGCCACTAGCCTCCATGCCGCGGTCAGAGTTACTCAGATCACATTATTCCCCCGTTCTGCTGTTTAAAGCTAACGCTAAATGAAGCTCTTGACTTGTATGTGATGATTTTATGTACTGCATAAATGAGCAGGTGTGTAAAGGTGTTCCTTTTAAATGTACAATATAGTTTATAAAAAATACCTTTTTATACAAGATCGATGATCCGGGTAGAGCGAAAGCAGCCAATTTAATGTTATACAATTTAGAGCTGCTTGACTTGTGATATTACAATAATAATAGACATTTTATTTTTATAATTTGAAAAAACTTTTGAACTTGGAAGGAATGCCATGACGTTCACTGGGATTCTTAAACAGCACAACAGAAACGATTATTGAACGTTTAATACTTATACTGATCATTTGACGATAATGAATACTATTAATAAAAGCCCTGTTTGAATCGGACCTACACAAAGATGCCCGGATCTATTCAGTCATGGTCAGCACATAACTTTTACCAGATACACACCGTATTGAGTCATTGGAGTCAGATCACAAATACCGAGTGCTCCGATTCAAATTTGTTAATGCACACTGTAATTTCATGGCTGTGAAAAGCTGCTGATGTGGTATATACAGTGCAGCGGCAAGAGGCATTGCGTGTTTACTGTGACAGCATCGACAATTTAACAAGCCTCTCTAAAGCCCATCTTGCTGGCACGCCGATTATCAGGCGAATAATGACTACGCTGTTTTAAATTGGCTCGCAGTGAAGACTCAATTACCGAGAAAACTGAAAGCGTTTCATCACAGATTGAATATTTCAAGCATGAGATTAAACTTGCACTTGTAACACATCACACGCAGTGTCACATATTGCTGACTGCTTGTTTCATCACACTGCCTTGGCTGGAATTAGTTCTACCGTGAATCTCTCATATCGAGATGAGAAATATGATAAACGCACGGAATGATAATCGTTCCAAACTAATATCACGGTTTTCTGTTTTGGCTTACTTCAGAGAGCAATGGTGGGAGGGTTTCCTCATGAAGATAAAGGGGATATTTTTCCACCATTTAAATTCAAATGCATATTTTGAAAGAAATTACTTTTTGGGACTTGTGCTATTATTAATATAATAATCATTTGACCTCTCATAAACACATACAGAGCAGTTCTGAATTTCTAAACAAGTACAGCTTTTTTAACCCCGTTAAATAAATAACACACAGAGGTATATTTTCACTACATCTGGCGTAACATTATGACCACTTGCCTAATATTGTGTTGGTCCCCCCAAACCAGCTCTGGCCCGCCATGCACTGTGTATTCTGACACCTTTCTATCAGAACCAGCATTAACTTCTTCAGCAATTGGAGCAACAGTAGCTCGTCTGTTGGATCGGATCACACGAGCCAGCCTTCACTCCCCACGTGCATCTGACCCTGTTGCCACCACTGTACCCTCCTTGGACCACTTTTGACAGATACTGACCACTGCAAACCAGGAACACCCCACAGGAGCTGCAGTTTTGGAGATGCTCTGATCCAGTCGTCTAGCCATCACAATTAGGCCCTTGTCATACTTTCTCAAATCCTTACACTCGCCCCTTTTTCCTGCTTCTAACACATCAACATTGAGGACAAAATGTTTACATGCTGCCTAATATATCCCACCCACTAACAGGTGCCATGATGAGGAGATAGTCAGTGTTATTCACGTCACCTGTCAGTGCTCATAATGTTATGCCTGATCGGTGTATAATGAACAGTAATAATACACCTTTTTAAAATGCAGATGCATAATCTGTTTTAGTTTTGGCTTCATTAACAAGTAAAGCCTTGATACTGTACCACATCATCATCCATATCACATTTTAAAACGTGAAAACATTAAATGGAGTCTAAAACGTCTAAACCCTAACTTGGTGATGAAAACATCACTTTTTAATATGCTGAACTGTGTTCAGTGTGAGAACATTTGAAAAATGGCATGATACCTGCCCCAACACTAGTGTTCAGTGTTTTACTAAATCAAAGCCTGAGAAAATCAACGGTACTAGGCATAAAAAATATACTCAAATTATGTAGTTGAGAGCGGTTTGTTCTACTGTATTTAGCTAAGCAATGAAATTAGACAGCAAACTAAATTAAAAGTGGCATTAGTGCGCTCTCTCTCTCTCTCTGCCTTTAATAGTAACTGCCTTTAATAGTAAGAGTTCAAATGACGTTGTGAGCTCACCTTATTGTAGCGCTCATGAGGGACGGACTGTAAAACAATGGGCTCCATGGTGGAGACGTTGGCAAATTCCACCTCTGGGATGTAGAGTGCACAAACCACATGAGCCCAGCCTGAAAGAGAGCAGGGAAAACAACGTAACTGCTGTGCTATCAGCTCACTGTCCATACTAGGCAACAGGTTACAATATACAATACACAATTCCAATTACACAGCAAGAGTTGTGCTATATAAAGGTTCCTTTTCATAAAAATCCTGTTACATTATTGAGCCATTAAAATAATTGATTATACATTGAAACAATTATCTTTCAGGCTTTCTTTTCCTGTAATAACAGCATTAACGTAGTGTAGTCTTAATTATAATTATAAAGTCAGAGATGTCTTTTGGTTCAACATGGTTCAGAGCCACTGAAGGAGAAATACAGCAGCTCGCTATGCTCGGGATTAAATTAATACACCCACTAAGAACCAATTAATCGCAATACTATTAATAGTAATACTATTAATTCAAATTAATTACTAAATATTATTAATTCTGTACTGCCATAGTGTGCTTTAAAAATTAGTTTTCTTCAAATTATAACAACAAAAATACTTTTTTTTTTTTGTGATTTACATATGTGGGTAGAGAGGTCTAATCATAAAGCTCAGTGCTGGAAATTATTTCATTTTTCCCTCAATTTTTCCTCAAATTATTAAAAATTTATTTTCTTCATTCTTTTCATTAATCATAATCATCTATCATAATTAAAATAAAAAAACCAAAATAATTTTTAACACAAAAATAAAAAGCCTGGGAATTAAAAATTTAACAAAGGTATGAAATAAAAATGAATCCAGTTTAAACTGAAACATACATATTCACAAATATCACAAGTGAGCACGTTCTTGCCCGGATTTGATAATCTAGTATCTGAAATGTCCTAGTATTTTCTAAAGAAAAAGGGGAAACACAAATCTATTAACCTCCTTCAACCTGGCATGCACCATAATACTTAATTCTTTGTAACTGGAACCTGTTGTCCACAAAAGAAGTGGCTTCATGTTCAAAGATAATATCTGGTTCCTCCTAACCCCAAATAGGTAGAAGAAATCTAAAATGCAAGCTCAGGTCTTACGAGGTTAAATAATCTAGAAAAACAATTTTTTAAAAAGTTGAAATAAAGGGGAAACAAAACACCTTTGTTTCTACACAGAGAATTAAAAACACCTCACAATATACACGCAAAAAAAAAAAAAAAATCACTAAAACAACTGGCTGAAGTTTCCATAGAACATTCCAGAAACTACTTCCTTTCATTCCCACTAAATCAAATTCGTAGGCAACCGGGGTATCGTTGACCCTTTAGACCTACACTTTGGTCTTTCTGCTTGCTTCTGCATACCTCTGTGCTTTAGCTCGGCTTTAACTAACATATCACCACAAACCATCAGATAAAAAGGTTTACTCTACTTGTTGCCTATATAGACGGTGAGTGAAAACTTTTCTACACACAAAACTAAATTCAACAAGCCAGGTCACAGGATAAACCATACCGCTTGCTATAAATGTTGGTAATTTGGTGGTCAAAAGTTTCTCAAATTTCATGTAAAATTTCAATAACAAAAATCATCTAAGACACACTGACGCTCTAAAAAGGCATTCTTACGTAAACATAATCCACCCTTCATTTTACACGTACCTCCAACATGAAATACGCGCATGATAAATATTTATTAAGCTAATGATTTATACTTTTTAAGACTCAAAGCTGATCGCATGCACAGCCATAGCAGGTAAAAAAAAAAATCACAGTGAATTTTCCAGTTATTCAACAGCACAAACATCACAAGCATAGAAAACCACAAACACCACCTCCTCTCTTCTCACCAAACCACCAGAACATAAAACATACTTAATAACAGTACAGTGTGGTGTTTGAATAAGGCATGGGTTAGGTTTGCGTATCAAAATCCTCCTTCAGTTAAGTGTCAGGATGACCTCTTCTGCCCTGTTTGTCCAGTCGGGGGGAATAATAACGGGCGTAAACTTAAAAGTGAACCCGTGACCTGTCTTTGACCTCGGACAGGGAGGGGACACAGAGGTTTTGAAGTCCCTCCAAGAATCTTGCAGAAGCCTATAAAACAGGGCAATAAAAAACCCAAACACACCCCGAAGAACTTCTCACCCCGTCACATGCACCAGGCTGGTACGATTTCAGGGGCAGAGGAGAAAAACCATAGAAAACCAGTTTTTCGGGAAAACTGTGGGACATAAAAACAATGACGAGACTAAAACGATTAAGGGGTTTAAAAACTTTCATTAAAAGCCACGAACAAGAAAAACAAGACCAAACAAAACTTTAGTAGTGTTTTTAAGGCACTGTAGAAACCCAAGTGTCTCTAAACTGACACAAGTAGAAATTATACAGATTTATTTTCCACCGTATCCAGTGGAAGAGAAAACATAAACCACCCAGCCCTAGCAATTACTTATGCTGGTTCATGGATTTTTTTTTCCCAACTTCAAATTGATCCAAAAATGAAGTTTATGCTACAATCCCATTTCTTAGCTCTGATGTTACATGCATTACCGAGTTTAATATTTGTTAGAACACCGGTGTTAGCTTTAAGGATTAGGCTAATTCGGAGATTGCATTTATCAGTAGAGAAATCAGTAAAACTAATGCATTAGTGTTGGAGATTAAGATAATGGGCACAAAAACTGTTCAATCACTCACTAAAGAAAGAAAAAAAAAGTTTGGCAAGAGTGTAAAATTTCCATTTCCATTAAAACTCTTAGAAACTAACAGAGTCATAATAGTGAAAGTATCTGTGTGTCAATCACCTGCTAATTGCTAACTTGTTTATTTCTACTGTAGTGCTGATATTAAGTGTGTGGTGTGAAGAACCTTGCCCAGTGTGAAACGGCCTTAAAAAAAGAAAAGAAAAGAAAAGCCATGAGCCTGGGGGGTGAACTGATGTCTCCCTCATGGCTGTTTAACGGCTTTGCGCACACTGAAGGAGGCATGGTCGAGCAGCTGTGCGTCCACAGCGGTGTGTTTACAGTCTCAGCACTGGCCTTGCCGTGAACCCAGGCCATGAAGAAGAGAAGTGCACTAGAAGTGCACTCACAGCCCCGCTGTGACCCCTACAACACCGCCCCATCATAAAAAAACGAGGGGAGATAAACACACACTCGCCCCTCCCATTGTCACAAAGGAAAATAAGCAGGAGAAAACCGCAGTGTGGTGCGTATGGGAGTGCGGGCTTTTTTATTTAGTCACTAAAATGCTGGCCGATGGATTTCCCCAAATAAGAAAAATCAGTCTTATCATCTGATCCATAATGACTGTTGCTTAGGTTTATAGGAAGAGACTATCAACATAAGCATTTCTATCTGCATTTCAAGCCCATAACAAACAGCAACACTTATTAGTATTATCAAAACTTAAAGCATAATTTATCATACTTATTCATGCAACAAGATATATATTTACATTTTATAGAACGTTAAAAATCCACACAAAAGTCTCTAAATGAAAAATAAAGAGCTTTAAAATGCTAAATAGAAACACAATAAAACTAAAAATACATCAATAACTCAATGTTCAACAATTAGACAAGAGTCAGTCAGTAATGCCCAAAATTGTAATCTCGAATAAAATGTGATTCTTTGTTCAGCCCTAATATGAGCCATAATACGCATGAACTAATGCTTTATATTGGAAATGGTGGTTATAATTTTTTTTTTTTGACACAGCACTGGGGTGGTCCAGCAGACCAGACAATGAGGATGCAAACAGAATTCGGTTGAATGTGATGGTTAAAAATTGAAGCCTAATGCTCATGCTCTCTTTTCAGAATTAAACTTGAACCTAACTATAAGTTCTATTTTGATTTTGATTATAACAGCACAGGAACACGATCTTCACATTCCCGTTTCCAATTCTGCTATTTATTGGTCAGATTAAAGGGGGCTTATGAACTCTTTTATTCATTTTAGGGTTAAACTGTAGATTAGTTTGACTAGTAACTTGAACGCTGTCAGTCTAATTCAAAATCTCTATTTATAAAAAGCAGCATGCAAAATAAATAAATAAAAAAAAATTTTTTTTAATTTTTTTAATTAATTAATTAATAAATTCTCAGCCTAATGTGTTCGGTTGGAGGAATAAAAAATAAACAAAAAATAAAAAATATATATTATTGAATAGATTTAAAGAAATAAAATAGTAGAAATAAATTGTGACGACTTGTGTGTGTGTAAAATTATTTTACAGATAAAGCAAGTTTAAGAGAGTCTACAAAAATTAGGATAAATAACACATTTATATCAATAAACATATTATTGCCATGTCAATGCAGAGCTGTGATGTCCTGTTCAAACTGCTCCAAACTTAGCTGTATACTTCACACAAAGACAACAAGAAAAAAAAAAAAAAAAAAACCTGTCCTATTCACGAAAAAAAAATTTCTAGGACAAAATTTACTGAATGGTTCTGAGTGGGCAGATAGTTTGGCCTTCACGAATTTCTTTCTCTCAGATGACTTTCAATCTTTAAGAGACATTAAAAATCTCTCATACAAATTTTCTACTCAATGTGTTCAGGCTGTTGAAAATGAATTAGCACACAAATTAACTGTTAACTGAACAAAAGCACAAAACCATTTCCTTTAAAGTCATTCCTTTGGATCAATACATCCTTTAAAAAATAAATAAATAATAATAATAAATAAGTATATAACCAGCAGCAGAGTGCAACTAACAAAGCAGGAGGACATGATGAGAAAAATGGCTTTATACGATTATTTAAAAAAAAAAAAAAGTAAAAAAAATATAACACAAAAAAAACCCCTAAAACCAATACATTATTACAGGCAACATAATATATTGGAATCAACCCAATTCAGTTACTACTATCGGGATATACACCGATCAGCCATAACATTATGACTACTGACAGGTGAGGAGAATAACGCTGATTATCACCTCATCGTGGCACCTGTTAGTGGGTGGGATATATTAGGCAGCAAGTGAACATTTTGGTCTCAAAGTCGATGTGTTATAATTAAGAAAACGTATGTAAAGTAAGTGTTATGAGCAAGCGTAAGGATTTGAGGGAGTTTGACAAGGGCCAAATTGTGATGGCTAGACAACTGGATCAGAGCATCTCCAAAACTGCAGCTCTTGTGGGGTGTTCCCGGTCTGCAGTGGTCAGTATCTATCAAAATTGGAACAGTGGTGGACCGGTGACAGGGTCATGGGCGGCCAAGGCTTATTGATGCACGTGGGGAGCGAAGGCTGGCCCGTGTAATCGGATCCAACAGACGGGCTACTGTTGCTCAGATTGCTGAAGAAGTTAATGCTGCTTCTGATGGAAAGGTGTCAGAATACACAGTGCTGCATTTTGGCAGCAAAAGGGGGACCAACACAATATTAGGCAGGTGGTCATAATGTTATGCCTTGGTCGGTGTATTTTAAGAAGGAATTAAAAATATACTGAGAAATTTTAGGGGGGAAAAAAAAATGATGAAAATGAAGCAGCCTTACCTCCATTGTCGGTCCTTTTCAGAGCTCCGTCTTTGTGCGGACAAAGTTCACATCTCTGCAGAAGATGAGAAACATAAACTGTGAATGAGTGTAAAGCAGAAACCAAGCTTTTTTTTATTACATGGATAAACAATATACAAATACATTCTGAGGAGAACTGATGAGAGAAAAACCAGGAAACATACTGAAAAAATATTTGCAACAAAAACATGACCTAAAACTATTATATCTCATTTTCCTAAAGCAAAAGCAACGCTCCTTTTCAGTGCATCCCTCAAACATGATTCTTTATGAATTATGAATTGAGATTTTTGTCCTAGAACTGAAATGAGGATTCTCATTCACGAATTTTCGGAGGTGATAATCGGTCTTGACAAGAGCGCTCTTTGCTTAACGCAGCACTGGGGAGTTCTGAGTGAGGCGATGCGTGTGTAGTCATGCCGGTCAAAATTCATTCACGTCTTTCCAACATCGTTTCACTCTCTTTTCTTCTGTGCTTCAGCTGCATACATCAGGTGATATGTTGTGTCACGTCCATGGTTGTTAATCACAGTGAATAATGTGGAAGAGTGGTGCACTGCTTTAGGCAGCAAAGCAGGTTTTGTGAAGACAAATGGTGAGAATCAACATTGCTCCTGAATTGATCTGTACTGAGAAACAAATCAAAATCTAATTTAATAGCTCTGTGTGCAATTATTAGCAATTATTTCAAACGAACACAACGTTCATTAGAGCATAATTACATAAAGAGTTTATTAGAGTGCAATCACTATAAGAGCCACCCACAAAAGAAAAAGCTACCGAATGCCAGTTAAATAAAGAGAGATTTTAAAGAAGTGTCTAAAAGAAATCTGAAGAAAGATTTTAACAGGATTTTTAGTCATATTTTCTGAATGCAAAATACATAAAAAAGGGTTAAAGCAGATCTCAGACTTAAAGGCAGTGCAAAGGTTAACTGGAATACAGACTAATTGGAATCAATTAAATTTATCTTAATGAAATAAAAATTTATTTATACATATTCTAAAATAATAGGAAGGGGGGGCATCGCACTTACAAAAAAGCACTAGAGTAAAAGTTTCTCTTTTATTATATATAATGAATTAATAACTCATACACTATCAGCTCAGTGTGTGGGAAAAAAACAGCTTTTGCCTTGGTTCAAACTGGTTTGTGCTGGTCTGGTGCTTGTTTGGCTGGTTGATGAACAAAACCCTGCCAATAAAGCTGGTCTTGCTGGTTGATGGCTGAGAACCAATTTGCATTGCTCACATTTAAGCAGTTTTTCTAGCACGGATGGTTTCCCACTGCTTTTCTGAGGCTTTACAGTTCCATTAAAATACTTTATCTATTGGAGATTTTATGTAGAAAAAGATGGAAAAATTTAAGTAAAGGCAAATCATAAGAGAAAGTCGAGTAGAAATCTGGCAATCTGGCAACGCACAGAACGTCCTTCCCTACACTGTTATGAACAAACTCTGTATAACTTTTTTTAATCCAGTTAAAATTCTTTCATCAACAAGCATGTTTCTACCGAGTGTGGAGTTGAGAGAATGAAGAAAAAACATTTCTAATAATGTTCATCATAGTGAGCTAACATTCCTGATTGCTTTTCTGCAGATGTGTGCCAGGCAACAGTAAGAAAACCAAAATAAAATCATTTATTGTAACACTTAATAGTTAGCATCACCTATATATTCACTATTCCACAGTCCCAGGTTCACAAGCTTACCTTCTTGTAATTGGTGCAAAATGTCATGCCCTTTCCCCTTCAGTGTAATGTTTTTTTGTTTTCACCAAATAAATCGTATTCATTCGTTATGATCACTAAATCGATAAATCTCCTCTACAACCAAAAATCAAAACTGATAAACGCCGTCATAAGTTGAAGTAAGTATAAGTATTTACCTCCGCATAAAATTCCACAGCTCAAAGCTGCTTTCCATGTTACCTTCACTAACAGCTTAGATAATGAGTAGAAGGTAATTAAAGGAAGCACAGACACACACAAATGATACACATTGCCTTACAGGAACTGCATACATTTGGTGCGAATACATAAATTACCACAAAAATGTCAACATGATGATGCAACAAGTTTCCTGTTTCTGTGGCCTCTTTAAACTGCTGCTTAATTACATGCCCACTAAAGTGTGCAGTGCCGCCGAGCTCTTATAATCATTATGCGCATGTCTAACCTTTAACCAAGTATTTTACATACGGCTGAGGACAAAAGTTTACATACACCTAGGATAAAGACTCTCCAAGTCAATGCTTTACGACTCCACACATTTCATGTTGGTAGGAATTTCCTGTGTTGCAGTTCCTTTTAAAGGTTTTGCAAGTATGCCAATTATTTTTTGCTATACATTTAAAGACATCTGAATTCGAGAGGATAGATTTTATTTCCTGATATTTACATCTTGATGTGTTTTTCACACATTCATCCAATTGTTAGATGAGCAAAAGTACTAGAACAGCATATCCCTTGCTTGTGATAACTGCATCAAGTCTGCAACATCACCAGAATGATTAATTTCTTCTTTTGTGATGCTTTTTCAAACTTCTAGCACAGATTTTTTTGAAATCTCCCACTTTCCCACCCAATGAAGTCCTTCGTCGTTTTGGCAGTGTGTTTCGGATCATTATACTGTTGCATGAAGTTCCTTCTGATTAGACTGGATGCATTTCTCTGTAAATTCACAGACAGAATGATTTTGTAGACTTCTGAATTCATTCTGCTGCCTCCATCATGAGTTACATCATCAATAAAGATTAGTGAGTCTGGTTCAGGAGCAGCCATGCGAGCCCAAGCCATGACGCTACCTCAACAGTGCTTGACCGATGAGTTTGCATGTTTCGAATCATGAGCAGATCCTTTCTCCCTCCACATTTTGGCCTTTCCATCACTTTGGCAGAGGTTAATCTTAGCTCCAGAGCTTTTTGTGGCTCATCTCTGTATTTCTTTGTGAATTCCAATCTGGCTTTCTGATTTTTTACTGCGGATGAGTGGTTTGTATCTTGTGGTTTGGACTTCATATTTTTGCTTTCCAAGTCTTCTTCAAAAGGTGGATTATGATACTTTCACCCCTGACCTGTGGAGGTTGTTGGTGATGTCACTGACTGCTGTTTTGGGGGGGTGCTCTCTTAACAGTTCTCACAAAGTTTGTCATAAACTACTGTTGTTTTTCTTGGCCTATCTGGGTGTTAGGACACTTTCCAAATTGTTAGATTGGCCTAATAATTTTGCAATAACTCCCACTTTTTTCAAGTTCACAACAGCTGGCTTTTTCTCCCATAGACAGCTCCCTGGTCTTGTGTCTCATGTGGGTTTAACCTTTTCAACAATAAAGAGTCCTTACAGAAAAAAACCAAAACAAGAGTAGACTTTCAGAGCTGTATCTCAGTCACGTTTCTGGGAAATTTTAGTATTTGCTGGGACATTGTGATTGTCTTATAAAAATATTTTACACACAACAACAAAATGTCCAACTACCACGATTACCACCAGAGCACACATCACCTCAAATGTAAACGCACCAACCATAAGCAAAGACAGCAGCCAGACAACACGCTTAACAGACAAAGACAGGTTGGTGTAGAGTTTTTTCACTGATGTAAACACAACAGGCTTGATGGAGTCGTTGCGAGACTGTGTTCGAGTGACAGATGTGCGTTATTCAAGGTGCCAGGTGATAATGACTCTTTGTAGTGTTAATTAACAGATTAATACTTTTCCTGCTGAAAAAATTCAGCTTGGTTTGACCTGCCGTCTGCCAAAACACAGGACAAGTTAATGCAACACCATCGAAAGTTGTTTCAAGAAAAGAACACAACAGCAAAACACAATCTCAAACACATATTAATCAATGCAATCAAGCACAAAGGATGCTGCTATATACCAGCCTGTGTTTTGACAGCTGCATAGGCCAAGCTGGAGTGAGTATTGCAGGCTAGTTAGTCTAAAGAAAGGTTGTCCAGTTAATGATTGCTAACTGCCCGAATTAATAATGTTTATAAGATTTATGCTGTTAGAATTATCTGGGTGGTCCTGTTTTCTCTCAAGGCAGGAGGGCCAGTGCTTCTTGGTTTAAAAAAAAAAAAAAAAAACATCTTCCCCTAAAACTCTGCATAACGTTACACCGATCATCAACACTGAAGTTTTGTTCATGTTCATAGATTACAGTGAGTCACACTGTGTCCATCAGCAAGGCTGTGCGATATTACTGGAGAACTGGACACATCTTGAGGCCAACATTTATGGAAAGGATGAAAAATATCTTGGCTGATCATGGACTTTTGGAATAACTGGGACTTTGTGCACATTTGGGTTTTCAGCAAAATCTTCTTTTAAGCTGGAAATACTGTAAACATACAAGTGTAGGTAGGTAGGAGAGTTGGAAAGAGCACTTTGCAATAACTTCGATCCAGATAAGAATAATCACACTGCACTTGCTCATTTAACAAATCTTGGTTTTTTGACATGGTTTACAAAATGCAGCGTCATGAAAGAAACCTTTGTTTATCCCCAAAAGTGATCTAAATTTGAATAGTCTGACCTTCATTTTCCAAAGCCTGACCCAGTCAGTTATCAAGTCCAGACAGGGTTTTAGATTGGTCATTCATTTACACGAATTCATGCTGACTTAATGGATGCTTCCAAATACAGAAAACTCACCACTCGTGCCGCTCGCTCCTGAGATTCACATTTTCTGCAGAACCATGGACCAGTTGGGACTTGGACAATTCCATAACAAGCTGAAGAACAGAAAGAAACAGGATTAGTTAAGAGGACATGAAGGCAAATGAGCTGTTGATTTTATAAACAGCAAAATGAACAGACGGATATGTTATAAACAGATCAGAATGCTCATGACAGCAATGATATTTCGGCATAAACACTTTAAACTCAGCACTACATCAAGAGATACCAGTCACTGTACTGAGATTGCTTTATTGGTTCAATTTCAAAAGATTAAATGCGACAACGCTGGAGTGATGTGTAAATATGGTTTATGAGTGATTGACGGTGGAAAAGTGAGCAAGTGACAGCCCGCAAAATTTCACTACCTTCTAGTTTTTGAGACATCGATAACATTAAACCTTTGTTTTCCAGTCAAAGACAAATGAAGCTGATAATCATTTTTGATCAACACTGACAAACATAAAAGTCTTATATCAGCTGAGCTTCATACAAAAAGACATGCAGGCTACAAACAAATCTGGGAAATGTTTATACTCAGTTTAACCAGTGTAAAATAAGGAATCTAACTTAATATTAACCAAAAACAGTTCAAAACTTTATTCAAATATCTATTCTGTTACCATCTGATTTGATGTTGGTTCACACACCATAGCCTGCTATCAATTTCAACAAACCTAACCAATGTGACCGGTTCTTACAAATAATCACAAAAGGCGTTGGTTAAGAGATCACTGAATCTGAAACAATTCGACTATGCAACCTACACACTCTACCCTGTCAAACACAGCGGCTCCAAATGATCATGGTCATCTGTGAGCTCATATATGTGTAAGAGGGCAGAGTGCACATTCCTCCAAGCATTATTCTGCCCAGTGATGCAAAACAAACTGGCTTAAGGTGTGTATAAGGATTGTTGTATTGACTGACTGAGGACTGTCGAATGATAGGAGAGAGCTGGGTGCTAGGAAGGAATTTGGATATTACCAAATTAGGGCGAAAATGGCCAAAAAAAAAAAAAAACCACAACCCACATCAATAAGACATTCGGTTTGGGTTAGTTTTACATGAAGAGGTCACTGGAGTGTCCCATCCCTGGTCCCATGACCTCACACATTTTGGAAAGATTACATCGTATGCTGCCTTAAATTAAAAGGATGAACTCCAGGTGATATATATGCCATCTGAACTGACATGTTGGTAACAATTTCAGTATATCCACCAGGATAAGAGGCTCAGCACTGTCTCTTCAGTATTAAGACATGCACAAGAAATGCACGTTTTAATCAACCCAAGCCTAAAAACACAAAACAAGGGTGCCATTTAAAAGGACTTGTTAGAGAAGTGAAATTTCTGGGGCTTTAAGTTTTTGAGTTTCAAGACCTACCTGGACAAGGTGCCTACATATGATCACGTGCATTTTGTGTAAACAAAATGTACAACAAAAAGCTAGAAATAAAGTAATGATGAAACAACGTAGAAACTATGCATTTAGTCTATAATCATGATACTTTTAAGACCAGAGCAATCACTTTTATTCTACACGTTTGTAGCACGTGCACGCACGTGACCTTACAGGAAGTAAGGTAGTGTGAAGAGAATAAAACACTTTGATGTTAAAGTGCTGCACGGGGAGTGCTGGGAAGAGAGGAGTGTGAAAGAGTGAAGCTGCACTGCCTGCAAGCATGCTGTGATACACAGAGCCCAGAATAACTGACCTACTAACCCAACTACCGCTGCTTTATCGCATGGCTAAAGGATTAGAGATTTACGACTAAGAATTTTAAGATTAGCTCGTGGCTTAATTTACTGCGACAACACGGACGCCACACGATGTCACGTGGCATTTCCACTGATCTTGCTTATAACTGATTAAGAAATTATAAGATGTTACACATCCAGTTTCAGCAATACTGTATAATTTACTTTACCACAGCAGCCTAGTTAGATAACGATTTAGTGACAATAGGCTCAATGTTGATATTTTTTTGCATGATATTTACCCAGAACGCTCAATATCATTAACGACTATATTTAATTTGCAAGTCAACTAGAAAGCTCGCTAAATTAGTGCATCAACAGCAAGAGGCAACTACAGACTAGTGTGCCTAAATCCTGAAAATCATGAACAACTAGTTAGCTAGTTGCAGTTTACGTCGTTGTCACTGTTATAAATCATTCACTATTTTGTTACCAAAACATGTGGCAATCCCTAGACAACATGCATTTTTCCACACGCGTATTCGAACAAGTCCCGCCTACTCTGTTATGATTGGTTAGTGACGGTCTGTCCCCTACTCTATGATTGGTTAATATTCCGCAATCATAACTAGCTGAACATGTAACCAATACAAACGAGCCGGCGCGATTGGCCGGAATACGGGTAGAGGAAAAATACGCCGTGAAAGCAGGCGCCTAGATAGCTAGCAAATTAGCTTAGCATACGAATTAGCTTAGCAATCGCGTATCAAACACGACACAATCAAAACTTAAGGTCTGAACTGAAGTGACCTTCCTATTGTTGTTTTTTTACCATTTAAAACACAATTATTAAAAAACGATAATTTATACCTTGATGCACGGCGACATTACAACCGTGTCCGTCGCAGTAAACCAGCGGGTTTTCGGCCCAGCCTCTCTCATCAGAGCAAACGCAGCAACCTCCGATCATCTCCTTCATATTAGCGGCCAAGTAGTCGCTAAATACCATCTACCAACAGAAATAAAGTCCCCAAATCTTTATATCGAGTCCTCGTCACGAATATCCAATATCCATTTCGATGAAAAGTCCATATTTGATATCGTCTCCTTCACATTAGCGTCCGAAGGGGTCGCAGGATCCCGTCAAGAAAAAGGTGAAAAAAGACGACCGAAACGACTGTATCAAGTCTTTGTCCGTGTATCTAATTACACTTTCGAGGAAAAGTCATACTTGTTCGTGTTTACTATCTAAATTGCTATTTTTGTTTTGTTCAACACACAAACCCGAAGGCTCTCGGGAAGTAAAAGCGCTATGTGCGCATGCGCAGCTTGAGCAACGCTAGAGGAACTGATTGGTGGCAGGGGCAGCAGGCCTCGAAGTGCAGAAGAGGATCAACACATACTGAATCCTCATCCATAGTGAATCCTCACACATACTGAATCCTCATCCATAGTGAATCCTCATCCCTAGTGAATCCTCATCCATAGTGAATCCTCACACATACTGAATCCTCATCCCTAGTGAATCCTCATCCATACTGAATCCTCATCCCTACTGAATCCTCATCCCTAGTGAATCCTCATCCATACTGAATCCTCATCCATACTGAATCCTCACCCATACTGAATCCTCACCCATACTGATTCCTTACACATACTGAATCCTCATCCATACTGAATCCTCACCCATACTGAATCCTCACCCATACTGAATCCTCACCCATACTGAATCCTTATACATACTGAATCCTCATCCCTAGTGAATCCTCACACATACTGAATCCTCATCCATACTGAATCCTTATCCATAGTGAATCCTCACACATACTGAATCCTCATTCCTACTGAATCTTCACACATACTGAATCCTCACACATACTGAATCCTCCTCCATACTGAATCCTCATCCACACTGAATCCTCACACATCATCTTATACTTTATTTAATCACATTCTGAATCCTCAACCACACTGAATCCTCACACATACTGAATATGCTCAGCCAAACTGTATCCTCACACATCTTCTTATTCTTTATTTAAACACACTCTGAATCCTCACCCACACTGAATCCTCACACATACTGAATATCCATAGCCATACTGAATCCTCACACATACAGAATCCTCATCCAGACTGAATCCTCACATACTGAATCCTCACACATACTGAATCCTTACACATACGCAATCCTCATCCATACTGAATCCTCACACATACTGAATCCTTACACATACGCAATCCTCATCCATACTGAATCCTCACACATACTGAATCCTCTTCCATGCTGAAACCTTATCCAAACTGAATCCTCACACATACTGAATCCTCGTCCATAGTGAATCCTCACCCATACTGAATCCTCATCGATACTGAATCCTCACACATACTGAATCCTCATCGACACTGAATCCTCACACATACTGAATCCACATCCACACTGAATCCTCAAACATACTGAATATCCTCAGCCAAACTGTATTCTCACACATCTTATTCTTTACTTAAACACACTCTGAATCCTCACACACACTGAATATCCTCAGCCATACTGAATCCTCACACATACTGAATTCTTACACATCCTCTTATTCTTTATTTAAACATACTTTGAATCCCCATACATTGTTTAACTCTTTATTCACTCAATTTACTGCATTATGGTAAGCTATGTTTCAGTTTTTGTTAATTTCCTTTACTAGTGAAGAGGACAAACACATATTGATTCCTCACATGTCCTCAAATTCTTTATTTACTCTATTCACTATATTTTGCAATTACAATAAACTCTAGTTTTTATGTTCAAAATGTAGGTCAGTTTAGTTGTTTTTTTATTAGTTCAGAACAGGACATACAGAAACTGAATCTTGACACATAACAAGGATAATGAAGCTGTTACTGTTTCATTTATTTATTGCATTACAATAGCCTCTGTTTTAGTTTACTGATAATTTTAAAGTTTTAATTAATTAAACTGTGTTTCTTATTTCTGGAACTTAGGTCTTTATTAAATAAGGAGGAAAGGCAGAGTTACACCAAAAAGTGAGCTGGAAATAATATTTGTAACAAGTTCAGATAGCTTTGAACCATCACAATCTCTGTTGCAGCTTCTGTGATAACACGACAATGTGAAAACAAAATATTTCGATCTACAAGGCAGCTTGTGACAATAAATTTAAATCTTCATTCATTCATTCATTCATTCATTCATTCATCTTCAGTAACTACTTTATCTGAGTTACAGGGCCACAGTGGATCCAGTATGTGGATACATGTTTTTTTTTACACTTGGGCAATTTAGCATAGTCACTCCATTTACATGGGCTTGGGAAGTTAGAGGAAACCAATGTGGACACTAGAAGAACTTAAATCTATGCATTAATGTTTAAAAAGAATGTGAGACGTGTCTGCATGGTATATTAAAACTGGTTTATAACAGTAGCATGTCCATACAGTACAATGTGTCAGGATTAAATACATATGCTGCTAGTCTGCATTTGGCTTAATTAGGAACTTTTAAGAAAAGCTCTGTTTTTAAGTGTCTCTATGTTTTGCCTTGTAGCTTTAAAAGCTTGAACATAAATTTGTTCAAATATTTCTCTGGAAGTGACCAATTTGTCCACCATGGATTTAAAAATTTCCTAGGATTAAATAGCATTATGGGATTGCTTTGGACAAGGTCATAAACAATTCTCTTTCTAATTCGTCTACAATAAGGAACCTGATAAGATAGCTCCATTTGATTGAACAAAACAGAATACTGCAAACACTGATAAAAAATTACATTTTTATTAAATTAAACAAATTACAAGTGATCACCAATCCTGCTCCTGGAAATCCAGTTTCCTACAATATCCAGTTTCAGTCTATTTTGCCAGGGATTTTTTTTTTGGAAGAAAACAGGCAACATACAACTTCAGGTGAACTTCAGGCTGTGTTTAGGCACAATGTAAATTGTACATAGTGAGTCAGCATTCACATTTATGTTTTTCATAACATTTGTTAACTAAAATAACTCAAATACAACTAAACCAATTAAAGACAAAATGTAGCCTGGTATATGTACATATCAGGTAAAATATGGATATACAGCCAGTTTCACATTACTTACTCATTCCATGGCGGCATGTTGGCCCGAAAAGAGCCATAAGTGTGGGCCAGCCCTGGGCCATCACTCATTTGCTGTGGTAAATCTCACCGAACAGGCCTGGCACTGGTCTAAATAAACTAACCTGCTATTAAACTAGATTAAGGGATCTACACCAAGATTCTGCCCTCTAAAAATGATGGGTTGTTGGAGTTTAACCTAGTGGGTCATTTTGAAGTATTGTGAACAGACTGCTCCATTATGCTACCACTCAGCACACTGGCTTTATGAATCCTTTGCTTTGGCAAAAGTAAATTGCTTTTTTCAGAATAAACATATGGCACAGTGCATCAGAGGCATCACATGTCAATTAAAACACTCTAAAACATAAACCAAAATCATTCTAATCATATTCTAATGTTTGTATTTAAATATTTTTAGTTTGGAATTTCACACAATGATATATCATATTTGCAATTGTACATTTCAGGTTATTTAAACAAAAATATGAAACTTCACATATATGTTCGATCAAAGAATGAAATAAAGTGACATCCCAGTATGCCAATTTCAATGAAAAATAAATAAATATGTACAAAAATAAAAAATAAAAAAAACCTGAAAAATGCCAAACAATAAACTGCCAACAAGACCCTTTCCCAACCCTAACTCTCCAGATCTCAACCTCACAAAAAGTATAAAAGGGGATCACATCCATTTAAAATAACACAAGATAGTTTTTCAGAGTCATGTTTATAATGTTATTATACATTTTCCATCAAATTTAACTGTATTTATCTTTATATTATTTTATTTTTATTTACTATCTACTGCTGTATGAATACTGTAATCTTTCTTTTCTGTGCATCTATCTATCTATCTATCTATCTATCTATCTATCTATCTATCTATCTATCTATCTATCTATCTATCTATCTATCTATCTGGCATTTTCCTGGCTTAAAAAAAAAATTTCAACATAGAAAGACTAGATGTTTGGTTTTATTAGTAATGCAGATCTATGCATATTCAATCAAATGAAGCCTGTTGCAAATAGTTATTAAAGGTTTCTAGGATTTTTTTTTTAACAATTACCCCGATTCATCATTAATGACAGAATAGTGATCTTTAAAATAAATTAAAATTATCTGTGACAGGTAATCTAGCTTCACCAAAGATTTAGATTTGCTAATCAATCCCCAGCCATCACCAGCAAATGAAGGAGGCAATTCTTTTACAAATGGCCCAAATTTATTTTATCTGGACAAAGAAAGCAAAAATTATTTTGGTAAGAGTGTAAAATTGTATTATTCTCTCTCTCTCTCTCTCTCTCTCTCTCTCTCTCTCTCCCTCTCTCTCTCTCGGTTCTTTAAATAACATTAATTATCTAGATGAGAAAACTATAAATTGTTCAAAAACTCGTTAATATGTTAATTACCTTATATTAGCTTGCTAACAAGCTTACTGATAACTACCCTTAGCAGAGATATTCACTGTTTATCTATGCAGAGCTTTAAATAGATATATGTGTGTGTGTGTGTGTTCAGTAACATATTGACCAGGTTCTATGAAGGTTATGCTGCCATGTTGTGAAGAAGACACTACTATAAATGTTTAATTTTGCCTCATGTTGTTTCCAGTTAGACAAAAACTAAAATTATGGAAACATTTCTCATAAATGTGTGCACATTGTAACATTGGAACATTGTAAGAATGTTTTAAAACAAGATACCATCTGACCATTCAAAAAAACTAATAATTTTTGATGAAAATTAACCTTCAAAAAGAGTTTTTTTTTTCCCTCCAGAGGAATATTAAAGGAATATCTAAATATATAATGTTTTGTTTGGGACAAAGAAGTTTACAGACTGGACTTTTTGCTCACAATTTATAAGAAAGCGGCATTTAATATTTTTTTATTTGCTTGATCTGCATGAATTATATTTGTATACATTTGTATAGTGCGTGTGCATTTTTATAGGTATTATTCAAATGTGAACATAATAGTAATCTATGTAAGCCTTAAATGCATAAACATCAACTCCTGCTTTCTAGTGAATACCAAACCAGTTTACTGGCTTGTGTGTGTTCTGTCTGATAGTCTCTGTGGGTGTTTTCTGTGTGGGCTTGTTTTAAATTGGGGGGTTTGTTTTAAAGTGTGGGTTGATGCTCATCCTGTGTACTTAATGTCCAAACCCTGTTATTGTAGTAGTAATAGTAGTAATTATTTTTGCTCCACAAAATTATAAGCCAAAATGTCTGGTTGCTCTAACACAGAGCTTGCCATGCTGTTCTACCGAATCATGTCGGTATACACAATTCTGTGTAGTGTATTTAAATTTTTTTTTTTTTTTTTACAAATATCAGCTATACGTCTTCCACCACAGTGGGAAATGGTTTGTGTTGTGTTTAATTTAATGACGTGACTGCAATCAGATGCTTAATCTCACCCTTTAGGCGCTGGTTGTATTCTTCATTTTTTTTATGGGCATTACAGTGTCTTTAGTAAATGAAGATTTAATTCAAGAGATTCAGGCCTACAATATGAACAACACCGATCAGGCATAACATTGTGACCACTGAGAGGTGAAGTGAATAATACTGATTATCTCCTCATCATGGCTCCTGTTAGTGGGTGGGATATATTAGGCAGCAAGGGAACATTTTGTCCTCAAAGTTGATGTGTTAGAAGCAGGGCAAATGGACAAGAGTAACGATTTGAGAAAGTCTGACAAGGCCCAAATTGTGATGGATAGGCGACTGGATCAGAGCATCTCCAAAACTGCAGCTCTTGTGGGGTGTTCCTGGTCTGCAGTGGTCAGTATCTATCAAAAGTGGTCCAAGGAAGGAACAGTGGTGAACCGGTGACAGGGTCATGAGCGGTGGTGCACGTGGGGAGAGAAGGCCGGCCCGTGTGATCCGATCTAACAGACAAGCTACTGTTGCTCAAATTGCTGGAAAAATGAATGCTGGTTCTGATAAAAAAAAAAGGTGTCAGAATACACAGTGCATCACAGTTTGTGTTTTGACAGCAAAAGGGGAACCAACACAATATTAGGCACTAACATATCATACTGTTATGCCTGATCGGTGTACAAGGTGGACTTTACTTGACTTACTCTGTACCACACCCACTACCTCAACCAGATTTTCACAGCATGTATTGTATACCTGCACTAAAATTGCACTTTATTCATATTAGTCATTTTGTTTCTCCCACTGATCTGCATTCATATCATTTTATATGTAGTATATATTTTCCCCTTTCCTACCTGTATAGTTCCAATTTATTGTTAATTTGATAATTGATAATTTATTCTATTTTTATTCTATTTTGTTGACACATACAGTCGAAGAAGCATTGCACTGCATGTTGTACTGTGTATGATTGTGTGTGTGTTTTTTAATTTGGAATAAAACAGCATCTGTCTTATCTAATACCTATATAATACAATATCTGATTATGGTGTGATTTATTTATTCATCTTCAGTAACCATTTAATCCTGGTCAGCATCACAGTGGATTCAGAGTTCAGTTGAAGGCAGGATACGATGCCAGTCCATCACACAGCACCATGTACAAACATTCAGGCATACATAAAGCCAATCCACTTACAGAAATATTTTTTGGAAGTAGGAACAAAACTAGAAAACCCAGAGAAAACCCAAACAGACATGAGGTGAGTTACACATAATCACATTCTGGACCCTGGTAAATTGTCAACAAAAATGTTTCACAGAAATCCTTTTTATTGCTAAGTATTTTCAGTCCTAGCTTTGGTCTTTATTGTGAGCACAAAGCTATTATGCATTCTGGACTTGGCAGATGTGATCTTGGACAAAATAAAAAAAAATCAAAAAATGACTGAATATACTTCATGTTTAATGCAAGAAACAGCTTTACATGCATTACACGGCAGTTCAAATAGTCCCTAAATACATTAAAATACAAAATGTTTAAGCAGGACTACGATCCTATCATTTTAGCATCAAAAATCAAACCGATTTAAAGAAATCTAAATCATTTAAATACAAACCATTCATAAAAAGCCATTTCTGAAATTTTTAAACATCCATATTGTACTTCTTCACTCCTGTACTGATCTACATTCGTATACCTACCTTCCACATGTGGTACCTGTGCAAAATGATACAGGCGTGTACTACTCTTGGCAACCTAGTGTTGTAAATTGTTTCTTGAGAGCAGAGAAGAGTCAGGTGGTGTGGGTACATAGTTGACAGAGAGTCAGTCTTTATTCTGTGTACACGAATAGACCAACACACACACCAGCATATGAGGAGGTTTTCTACACTCGACTTGTTTCCTCATGTTTCAACATATTTCCTCAGCAAATTTCTTTACACTACTTGAGAAGCTAATAACAATAACATTTCTCCAAGTTTACTTTTGACCCTTTCCAATATAGTCCTGATGTTAGAGCTGGTGCAAATCCAAGCAACCCCTCAAACTTTTTAGAAGCATCCAGCATTTCTATCCAGTTTTGGATCAAATCATAAGTAGGAGTAATGTATAACCTTATAGGCTTTTACAATCTGTACATTTGGCTTGGAAAGAATGTTGAGCTATTTAATATCAAAGCCATTAGAGCAGCTAACATCAGAGACATCGTCACAAACAGTGATTAATTGCGAGAGTGGTGAGTGTCGAACTGACTGTGCATCAAAACAGAGAGAGAATACTCCCATCCATGACACACTGGACAAGCCATCACAGGGGAAAACACCCGTTCACATACTAGAGACAATTTAGATATGTCATGTCAGTAATGGAGGCCAGTCCATTACATGCCACCATGCACACACATGTTCACACACACATTCACATCTAGGGCAATTTTTCTTTCTTTTTCTTTTGCAGGTGAGAGAAAACCAGGCACCTGGTTTTGTTTTAAATATGAAGCACATGCAAAATCACAGACAAAAACCCAACCTATTGAACAAAACTAGGACCCTTTGGTGGTATCCACGTATGTGAAAAAGCTTAAAGAAGTTGCTATTTGGCATCACGCACAATGCCTCATGGCACTTTGTGCAGTATACAGTAATCATCCTCATATAACTTACTGCACAGCATACATACTTACCACCTGTTTGTAGTATCTGTTGATGTTTCCTGCTGGCTGGGCAACTAGAGGAGAAATTATAGAAAGCCTGTAGGTCCCAGGCTTTATGTTCTACTTGAAGAGTTTATATGATAGAATAACACCCAATATCTCCTGTTAAAGCATTTTTGCATTACGCAGCAGGAAGTCACCTAATGTTTCCATGCGCATTATGAAACACAGCACATGCACTCTTCAGAATATCATATTCTTCTTGTAATCTTCACCCAGCAATGAATTATCCAGTCAACTGGCTTCAGTTTAAATAAAATTCTTCTGTCACACACAAAGAATTTCCATTCATATCTGCTAGCTGAATCTGATAATCTAACAATTAACTAGTAGCCCAATTTAGCCGGTGTTGCTTCAATACGTATATTTGTATATATAGATTCCAGTATAAACTCTCCACTTCTATTATGGGGTGGAAAAACTAACAGCATTGTAATTACACATGTGTGTAGAGTCATTTGATTTGGATTTTGAATTGTATAAATCGCCATGTTTTCGGCGTCCTCTTGAGGGTCAAAAAATGCAGGTTCCAGAAGAAGGGAGTGGGTTTCGAGAAATTTGTTTTCAGGAGTTGCAATCTGCTTAGGTCCCTGCTTCTTTTTTTCAACCCTATCTAGAATACAACAGATATAAAATTGCTTTCTTCTTTCTGACATAACTACTAAAAACAAACCGAGGGATAATAGCGATGCTGGGATGAGCTGTGGCCCGAGAGGTCACTTTGGTTGAAATCCCGAAGACTTGGTTATCCAAAAGATGAACTGGTGGAAGAACTTGTGGCAGTTGATGAGGAGGTGATGACCAGCTTGTGTAGGAGTGGTATACTGGCATTTCTTAGTGTCCTCAGAGGGGAATGGCTCCTTACCTGAATTAATCAGCCCTACTACAATGCTCACTTTTATTAACATTATACATATATATATACATACATGTTCCAATCCTAGAGATAAAAAGTTTCCCAAATATTAATATAACACAACTAGAAAGAGTTGATCAGTGAAATTTGTTGCCTAGAATTACAGTCTAGTGTAGCCTACAGAAATGGTATTAAAACTAAAAAATTGTTGCTTACATACTCTTCAAGGTCCTTTTCCTGGGTGAAAAAGTCTTGTTCATATAAACTATGGTCCGGTAGTCCGTAGTCTCTTATCCTGTGTTATTGTCTATAGTTTTCGATTTTTATTTATAAAGCAAAAAGTGTTGCTATACACATCGCTGCTTCCCCCGCAGTTCCAGCCGTAGAGCCACCGCTTTGTTGACATACCGCCTCTTTTGTTTTCGTTGTAGTATCTCCGTCTCTGATTGGTCGAGTTTCTTTGAATAACCAATCATCGGGAAGATTCAATTCTCGGCGGGATCTCATGTTTTATTTCAATGCTCGGTCCGAGGCTTAGGAAATTTGCAACGATGCAACAATTCTAACCTTGCGTTTATTCCCATTTCGAAAGCTGACACGAGACTTTGTTCAGGGAAAACATTAGGTTATGTTCTAACTGGTGTAAAAAAATAAATATTTTTATGGTATCTTATTTTTATACTCATATTCCCCTCCCATCTGTTATCAACAGGAGTCCTAATCATGCGTAAAGAGGGTCACGTGTCTATTGTTTTTATAATTGGTTTGCTGTTAGCTTAAAAGTAAAAGTATAGCTCAAATATATTGTAGTCTACTTGCATGATCTCTGTCTTTCAACAGATTAGTCTCGTTTTCAGAGAATTACCAAACGCACACGACAGTATGATGTTTATATTATATTATATTAACAAATATTATTAGCATATTAACAACATTTCTATGTGCCACACTATTTGTTTTGATTACATATATCCTCATAATTCACTTCATGGCCCTTTATAATACTTCCTGAAAATCTTTTAGATTTTATACAATTTATTATTATAACAATAATAATAATAATAATAATAATAATAATAATAATAATATCAAAACAGCCTTATTTATTTTTGCTACAGTGTTCAAAGTACCCTACCCAGCTGTTTATTTTATAATATGCCAGTTTTTTTTTTTTTTTTTTTGGATATCACAAAAAAATGATTTTAGGATTTTTAGGACAAATTTGTATTTTATGGTTCAATCAACCTAATGTTATCCATGGCGACATTACCTAACCTTATACAAGTAAAATGAAAACCATGGACCAATGAATTTTTACTTTTGGTCAGTGGTTTTCTTATGTTCTGTTTCTCTAATTTAGAGAAATTATTATTATTAATTTTATTATTATTATTATTATTATTATTATTATTACTATTATTATTGTTGTTGTTGTTAACAACACAGGGTACATATTCTACTCTGTGTGTGTGTGTGTGTGTGTGTAGGCCTATATTCACAAAGTGAAATGTTATTTTGTTCCAAACCACTCATAAATTAATAGACCAGGGGAAAATGCCTATTTTATTAACAGTAAGAATAATTACTTCTTTTTTTTGCATCTGTCTTTATGGCAAATGTTAGAGTTAAACCCACCTGTTTTCTCACCCCTGTGTTTTTATGCAGTGGAAATCCAGCTGATCATTAAATCACACTATGGGGTTAGGAGACACAAAAACCGGTGCATTACGTGTTGGGTGTTTTTTCCCTCTTAGCTGCAGAATTCGGGAAGCACCACAGAGGGTCTCCGAGGCGCACAGGGAGGGGTTAAAGGGGGAATTTGCCTATGGCACGAGCTCTGCTTTTACGCAAAGACTTGTGGGTAACGTAGGGCGCTCGCGCGCTTGCATGCACACATATACACAATAGAAGTAACACACGACACGGCAGGGTGAAAGGTTACGGCCGCCCACCCCCAACCGTCTCTTTTTCTTTTAGTCTGTCTGTCTTTCTGTCTGTCTCTCTCTCTCTCTCTCTCTCTCTCTCTCTTTCTCTCACTCTCTCTCTCATACACACACTACACTCAAGGAGGCTTCAAGTTGCAAATAATCAATGTCCAAGCTTGATCCTGGGAAAAGGAAACTGCAGAGAATTGTTGATACATTATAAATACGTATATAATATTGTATACAATTATTAATGGGCAAAATATAGAAAAGGGAAGAGGAGAAAGCTGCACAGGAACGCGCTATCCTGTTATAGGCCTAACTTATACAAGCTTTACCATTTTATATGCGAAACGCGTATTTAACTCCTATGAGCCTATGAGTGATGTAATGTTATAAAACGTATGTTTATTTTTATTGCAGTGTCTAAATACACTCAAATGTATTATTGAGCTACCTTCCGCGCTACACATGTGAAGTTCGCCTTGCTTTATTAACCCAGATGTGTATCCTGTCTACAGATAAATGTATAGTAAGGATACACAAGTATGTGTTTTTCCCCATGAATTTACAATTCCATTTGGGATATGATGACATTTATATAAACACAAATCACTTATTGTGTAAAAACATGATGGATCTATTGTTGTCATAGATTGTGTGTGTTCTGTGTGTGTGTGTGTGTGTGTGCTATAAGACTTTTAAAGTTTCAGTGGCTTCACCACTCAGCAAGTAGTATCCTAAAATAACTAATCTAACCCGTTTTTCATCAATCATGTTTTGAATTTCGTGGTTCAAAAATTGAAACGCTCACAGTATTTTGGGATAAAATTGAAGCGAGTGTATGTTGGATGTTAACTATATTTGAGGGAAAGGGATAAGTCTGGAAGAAACCAGACATGGAAAAATGTCTGCTTTTCCTTTGTTCTCCGTTCTGTTGTGGGATCTTACCTCCGAAATCCATCTAATCTCACAATATTCTCCATTAAACTTCATGCTTACTAGTTCTTTGGGAAAATGCGCTCTCACCTCTGAACATATCAAATCATGAACAGTGTTCAATACGAGGACAGCGCTTTTCTCTCTTTTTTGCATTTGCCAGAAAAAAGCGCCGTGTTTTTCCTCTCGAGCTGCGGTGGAGAGCATTGCGGACCCCCCACTTCGGGTGTGTGTGTGTGTGTGTGTGTGCGTGCGCCCGCGCGCTCGCGTATGCGTGTAGGTTCTCCGTGTCTCATTTCCCTGCAACCAGACTAAAGACGAGAGTCCAAGCAGTAAATTTAACTTCCTTCTTAGTAATTCAAGGGAAATTATTATACATTAATAACTAGCTTTAATGAGTGAACATTTGAACTAAACGCGGCTCACAGACCTGGGCGCAAACAACACAAATAACACACGTTTTTAGCCTCCATGTGGTACTGTGTATTTGAGGCTAAATCGCTCGCAGTGCTCTTGAATGGAAAAAGTGAGTGTAGTACATTTAGATTTCTGTGATTACACTGCTGTAGATGGCTTTTCAATTCACCGGCCGAGCAGTTTAAATCATTTCCAATCAACCACCAAATTCATCGCTCATATTCCTGTTAGCAACAAATAAATGCTTACATGAACACAAACCTCTTCTGACAAAAGAGGCACCAGAAAATGAAAAAAAAAAAATACTGCAAAAGGAAAATAGCTTGCATTTTCCTCGGAAGTAGAACAAGTTTATTTTCTGTTGCTTATTTAATAAAGCTGTGTGCTGCATCTGGGTCAAAGCGAATCATAAGTCCATAAACGACGTGACATTTTGCCCAGCACGCTTAATAACCTATTGTTTTATGAGTATTTTGAGTGTGACGTCACTACTTACAAAGCCTTCGAGATGTAAAGAGGCTTTGAATGAAAACCTTATCTGTGTGTCCCAGCGCCCACCAGTAATAGGCTTCCTGTTCAGTTACACTCATGCAGCTGCATTGCGCCCCAATTTTTTGTATTTGTTGACTCTGCTTTTTTTCTTTTAAGGTGCAGTCATATGTATGTCTTTTTGGGTGTTAATTGTATTAGAAGTGTTTGACACCAGTTCAGCGAACTCTCTCTCTCGCTCACACACACACACACACACACACACACACACAGGGAAGAGAAGATCAACCTTCGTTTATCATTCATGTCACAGCTAAGGAACTCTGAACTCTGAAATTTAGAATGAGTTTTTTTGCTTGCCTAACACTGCCTCTACAAAATTATTTGAGCCTGTAGGGGAATATATATATATATATATATATATATATATATATATATATATATATATATATATATATATATATACAATATTTTAAAATTAGTGAAAGGCAAGTCCTCGAATTTAAACACGAATTTAAAAACAATAAAAATAAATAAATAAATAAATACAATTATTTTATTTATTATTCCTACACGCAAATAAAACCCATGCAGATCTCACGATTGTACATTTAGCAAATTTCGACTTTTTCTTTTTTTTTAAGTTAAGGGTTACGGTAAAGGGCGTGGTCAATGGTTTTCTTACTTCATTTGTATGAAATAGACTGGTAATGTATTATCAAACTAACAAGGGGCAGATATATTTGACTACTTTTGGATGGTAGTGCTAAACATTGCACTGTTAAACAAAGCACTGAAATACTGGTAGTCTGTTTTATACCGCGTTGTGGTTTTAAGGCCTAGACTCTTCTATGACCTTTGACCTCTGATTTTTCCCTTTGAATTCATTCAAGGTATAAAGAAACTCTGATTTGCTGTTCATGAGTACAAGCCTAATGGTTTGTGTACACATCTGTACAGCCAACCGTTGCTTACATTACAGCATTTATAGTAGTCACGTGTGCTTAGATATTTTCTAAAATATCTTATAAAGGATATTTAAAAGACCCTCGATCTATAAAAAAAAGGCAACATTGAGGGTCGCTGTGAATTTTTTCCCCTCATATAGGACCCTGTGTAACTCAGAACAAAGGTGCTGGGTACTTAATATGCTGTGAATGTGTAGCGTTTTTCATTAATAATATTAATAGTAGGTGAATTGAGTTGAGTATAATGCAGCTCGCGGATATTAAGCCAATAAATCGATCTACTGCTGATGAAAATGATTTCCAATGCTACTACTACTACTACTACTACTACTACTACTACTACTACTAATAATAATAATAATAATAATAATAAACGCTTTAGCCTATAATATCTAAGTAGACAAGGAGCAGATTTTTCTTTCTTTCTTTCTTTTTAAAAAAAAGGTTTGCTTTTTAAGGCTTTAAAAATGCGTTACATTATTTGCATAAAACAGTTGAAATCACTCATGTTAATGAACAAGTTATCATTAGTTGTCCAGCATAATGAATGAATGGATGGATGGATGGATGGATGGATGGATGGATGGATGGATGGATGGATGGATGGATGGATGAATGAATGAATGCATGAATGAATGAACAGACTTGCTTTTAATACTGAATAAGACACAGACGTTTGGCCAGTCCTATACACAATGTTTTGACTGATGGCAGAACGCAGCATGGAGTTATTGATCTCTCTCTCTCTCTCTCTCTCTCTCTCTATCTCTCTCTCTCTCATATGTCACTTCACAAGGAAGAAAACGGGAATGGTTCGCGAATACACACACACACACACACACACACACAGACTACAGGAAATGAAGAGGAGACTCGATATATGAAAACATTAGTGAAACGTATATGAAAATTTTCTCTCACTGTCACTCATCCACACACACACACACACACACACACAGCCTTCTCGTGTTCTTTTTCCTTTGATCGAAATAGTAGTAATGACTTTCTCACTCCAAGCTGAAACTGGACCCTAAATGTATTTGAAGTTTTTACACTAATCGTCATTATAGACCATAACCTAAAGAAAGCCGAACTATCGAATCACTTCCTGCACAGCACTCTTATATCAATATTGCCTTCACGTCTGGACATTCTATCTCTCTTTCAAAAGAATCCCTTACTACTTGCTTACACTTCATATAGATATTTAGATTTTGGTTCTGGACAACATGGACATGTTCTCTCTCTCTCTCTCGCCCCCTCTCTCTCTCTCTCTCTCTCTCTCACACACACACACACACACACACCATATATAGAGAGAACGCATTTGCTCACAAAGCGCCGCCCCCTAAAAAAGGTTAACGATCTCAACCAGTGCAACTTTATACATTCTCCTTCTAAAATTTAATATAACAAACAACGTGTCGACGTCCAAACAGCATTTATAACCTGGTAACAGCGGACAGGCTTTCAACAGCTTTGTGTTGTATATCATCTTAACCCGCTATTTGCAAACGACTATTTACAAAATAAGCAAATGTAAATGTGCATTATAAACATAACTGTAATGTATTTTATATTTTATGCGTAAAAATTTATTTGGTGTTATCATTAACAGTAGAATGCGTGCTTATGTAAATACATAATAATAATAATAATAATAATAATAATAATAATAATAATAATACCGCCCCGGTTGTAGACTGCTTTACAGTACAAGTATGGTAATTACGCAGAGGGGGGTGCGCGTGGTGGAATTATCCATTTTTATTGCATCACCTGTCAGAATCGTCCAATCAGCGTCGACTTTGGGAGGCTTTAATTGATGAAGGTGTCTCCCAACTTGCTCACTTCCCGCTGTCAGTTTATTTGTGGCTTAAACCAGCACAGGGAACAGCAGTTGCATTTTGGGGGCTTTTATTCGCCTCTCTCTCTCTCTCTCTCTCTCTCTCTCTCTTTATCCGTTTCACCTTCCCTCTTCTGTTCATGGAGAAGGAGAGAGCTGAAGGGACTGCAGGTATATAAGAGCTGCATGCAACATCTCACATATCCATCATGTTGCGCCTAACTGAATGGACCTACTGTTTTAAATTATTTCAGGACTATTCCTTTTCTATTTTTAGATTTTTCTTCGCTATTTCAAACTTTTTTCCTCAGTGTGGACATATTCGTGGTCCACGTTGAGCTGATCAGCAGTGATGCCTTGTGATAAAGCAACTGCAGTAGCAGAGGAGCATCAATGTTGGGATTCTTAACAACACAATAAGGAAAATGGGAGACTTGGAGTTTGGCTTCGAGGAAATGCAGGGTGTAAAGCTCGGGTATCTGGTCATTAAAGGCAAGCAGATGTTTGCCCTCTCCCAGGTCTTTACCGACCTTTTAAAAAACATCCCGCGGACTACCGTGCACAAACGGATGGATCACCTGAACGTGAAAAAGCATCACTGTGATCTGGAGGAGCTGCGAAAGCTCAAAGCAATAAACTCGGTGGCTTTCCATGCAGCCAAATGCACTCTGATCTCCAGAGAGGACGTGGAGGCTCTCTATTTCTCCTGCAAAACCGAGCGCGTGCTGAAATCTAACAAAAGAAGAACGAAGACAAAAGCAGAGGAACATATGCGAGATGAAGAACATTCCCCCGACAGCAGGAACGGCTTTTGGAAAAAGAAACTTTGGCTGAGTTTTCGCGGAGTGTCGCCGACTCTGGCTCTTCGAAACAAAGCTGTCAGACCGGAGCTCCCGTCTAATCTACCTCAAATTTACAGCAAATCCATTTACCAGAACTTTCAACCCGTAACACCGACTGCATGTAGAGCCTTCAGAAACTATGAAACTGTGCAAATACCTGGAAAATGTGTGGAGTTTAATGAGAAACGCTCGTTTTTTCGAAGCGGCGAGGTGGTGAAGCGAAAGCCGGCTGTGTCCGCCATTTCGGCTCCGTCCGACTCGGAGCTGCTTTACAAAAGGAAAAGGAGGTGCGAGAGACACTTCGGGGGCAGAAAACGACATTACCGGCAGGTCTTGCTCGTTCCTAAGTGCTGCAAACCAAAAGCATGCCTATCTAACGGATCTTTGAGCCATTTTCACTCGAATCGTGAGCTCTATTTGGAGTCCCGGCATTTTCAGGAGAGCTGCAGTAGCGACACCGAGTGTAGCTCCGCCAACGACTCGGACTTTGGCTCAAGTTTGTCCACCAGCAGTGGCACAAGTAGCTCCACCAACTCTGGAACCACGGACGACGAGGAGGAAGACTCTTTTTCCGGTTCTTCTGAAGAGAGCACTGATGGAGAAAGCTCGTCTCAGTCCGATTCAAGCTCCGTGTCCAGTCGGGTTTCGGTGCAGAGCATCAGATTCAGGCGCGCGCGCTTCACGAGCCTTAATGCAAAGGCACCTCTGGTTTTGCAGCCTACTTTCCATTACAGGTCTAATTTTCAGCCCAAACATGGAGGTGTGCATGGAAGTTCTGCAGCTTTGGACTGTGAGAAAGGGAGAAAAAAAACGACTTTGGACATTACCAACTGGAAGCACAGACGCAGGGAATCTGATGATTGGGACTGTGGGAAAAAATTGTGCACGGTAGAGAATAGTTTCTCAGGCCTGAAAAGCGTCGTGGCTCCTCAAACGGTGGACTTTTCAAACGAGCCAAAGACAACCGAGCTTATAAGTGGTAGAAATAAATATGTAAGTTTTACATCCTGTGCAGATGGAAAGGTGTTTCCCCAACAAAGAGCATCAGGATATCAAGCCACATTGCCACTCTGCAATCAAGACAAAGACACTGGCGTTTCAGCGGCCCATGATAGCAATTTTTCGGAAGGTGCAAATTCCAAAAAAGATGCAAAAACAGTTAGCTGCCTCAAGCAACCATCACCTCTCAAAACAGTAAAGACTGAGACTGAGGAATTCACCGCAATCACAAACTTAGACACTACAGGAGATACGAAACCAAACCACGTGAAAATTAAAGTGGAGGACACTTTTGATGAGTATGAATATGCAACCCAAGATCATGGTCACCAATGCAAAGACAAATACGAAGAAAATGATGCAGGCGGTTTGTGTGTCAGTGCTGATACTGCAGAAACAGATCGTGGTAAAGATGGCAGACAAACATTTCCCCCTCCTTCTAAACAGGAACCAAACAGCACTTTAAACACTCAAGGGGATTACAAAAACGGTGCAAGGGTCAGGAAAAGCTACCGGACTCCAGTTTGTGGAAAAAAGACGGAAAATATAGTAAAGACAAACGCGAAGGTGGACAGGAGTCCTAGACCTGCTGGCAAATGTGTGAGCAAACGAACTGCCCAACATGCATCCTCTTTGAAAACAACTTTTAACTTCATGGCGAATTTTCCATGCCCTCCGTCTCTGATCATCGGTAGCGATGGAGATTTGAGTCCTGCTTACTCTTTAACCTCTTTCAGGACTAACCAGGTGCCTCATCCTTCTCATCCGGTGTGGACATGGCAGCTCGGCACTTCTGTTATACCTCCTCACCTAAACCAGAGATTCAGGAAAACAACCACATAAGCCAATTTTTGAGAGGACAAGTCTTACACTGATAATTATTATGAATGGCTTTTTTGGTTTTGGTGAGCATGCAGGAGGCCTACTTCTTCATCACGTGCTACAGAAAGCCAGCATTTTTTTCATCCTGCTTTATAGAACACTGTGGATGTTTTTCATATTTTCATTAACAATGACAAAGAACATCTTGTGGATTTTTTACTACGACCTGTTGGAATTTCAGACTACATACGAATGCCATTTTGGAATAGACCTATACATTTTGACAGGAAAGCATGGCTTTGACTATTAAAATCATCTCTCACTTTTTTTTTTTTTTTTTTGCTATAGGTGCATACCCCAAATATTTTCCAAAACCTTCCCATTATCAGTACTCATTGTAAACTCATTGTTGGTATCTACGTTGGACCGAGTTGACATATTTATTCAAGGGCTGAAGCCCAGTTGGTCCAGACCCCCGTCCCATCCTGCCCCGTCCCCCCAACACACACATACACACACTACAACAATAACAGAAAGGCCCTGGACGATTGACAATCAGGAGCTGTTCGGATTTGCACGAAGTTATGAAGAGGGAAAAACTCCAAATCGATGTGATTAAGGCATTGATAGTCTATGGTAGGAGCTGAAGCACAGATTTGACTATGCATTGTTACAATGCTGTAATGCTCCATAATAGGCTGGTAATATATATATTTGTAAAATCAGAATTCTTTAAATCTGGACATGGACATGAATTAGGTCGCAACGTAACTTATTTGTGACATTTTAATTAGGCCAAGTATTTAATTTAATTAGGCCCAGTTTGCCTAGTTATTGGGTGCTGTTTTGCTTGGTTTAGCAAAAATGTGTTGTATTTGTTTGTATTTGTTTTGTTTTTTTGTGGCAAATTCGGTTTTTAACAAACACAGCTTTAAAAAAAACAGCGTGGTGTTCATGCAAACATAATAATGTGAAAAGGAAGTTAATGCAACTAGCCAACATAATTATTTATACTTATTGTTCACGATGCAAGAATTCAAATGAACTGCCTTGAGCCACTAGAGAAGCTAAACCGTCTGATTATCAAAGAATTTCTCAAGTGCAAAACTCAAGTGTGAACTTGGTGCTCTTCTGCCCGTAGAAATGCTTGTGAATGTACTGTGAAGTATTTTAGCATACGTGTTTACCTTGAGCAGCAAAGTAGAGTTTGCTCACTAAAGCAGGCTTGGGAAGTGCAACACACAAAGGATTGCAAGCAGCCAAAATGCGAATGGCCATCTGATTTTAATCATGCATTCTGAGTTTCTTAACAAAATAGAAACATACAGTGCCAACAACTCTAGGTATAACAACGTGCTGAGAACACACACACACACACACACACACACACACTAAGTGCGCTGTAATAGGCCATTGGGTGCTGCATTTCAGTAGGTTTGTTAGGCTAATGAAGTCCTATTCATTGCAAATTGCGATAAGAATTGCAAATGCGATAAGACGCCTTTACCCTTTTTTAAAAGAAACTATTTTTGATTACTCTAATTCAGTCTGTACGGTTACTTGTTCGGCCTTTGGCAAAGAATGAAAGTCCGTGTCAAAGTGCACTGTGAATTTCAGTTTCACCAAAATTCAAAGCAGAATGTAATGCAGGCAAGATAAATAACGTAATGTTTTAGGTTTCATAATGCAAAAAGAGAGCGTGACTCCATGTAGCTTAAACCACATAAAGGCCTAGACATGGACATATTGTCGATATCATCTTTCTGTCTACGTACTTTTTGTACAATACTTGAGGTCAGGTTTTGACAAGTACATTTTTTAAACTTTGAAGCCACTGGTTGTTTATAAAACGCATATTTATTTTTGTGATTTTCCTGTTTTTTCATATATCTTTGTTGTGTAGGATAACATGCACTCAAATCGAAAAAAAAACTTGAAAATGTGGATTTCGAAGCACTTTCCTTTCTTTTCTGAATGATGAAATTTTCATTAAAATGTATTTGGGCGTACATTGTATTTGGGACCGTTCATTTTATTTCTAAACTAAGAATGTCGTGATATTTACGTGTGTATTTGATTGCTGGGACTTTTTTGAGTTAAAAAAAAAAGTCTAAAAAAAAAAAAGCTCGAATGTGCATGGAAATTGTTTATTGTGAAGTGTGTATGAGTGGGGGAGGGACCAGGCAGTCTGGAGTCCCCTTGTTAACATGCTTTTAACACAGTAACAGTCGTGGCATGAATCAAGGAAAATCCCATGAATGAACCTTAATGAGAGGATAGAGCGAAAATACATTTTAATAAAATGAAGGTGGAGGTGGTTGAGACGGCCATGTAGCATTGAGGTCATACCTTAAAATATAGTAATAATATGAATAATGATGACGATGATACGTGCATAAATATATATGTGTGTGTGTGTGTGTGTGTGTGTGTGTGTGCGTGCGTGCGTGCTTTAAAGGCCCCAAACAAAGAACATAAGAACATAAATAATTGTTCAATACAAAATAACGTGCATCATGTCTTATACGTACTAGAAGCAAGCAATGCATTAATTAGCAAATATACAGCTGATCAATTCCTGATAGGTCTAATAAAGCACCAAAGATAAATAAACTATAATATCTAACCCATTTGACTCCTTGGAGGCATGTTTTGATGGCTCGGTCATTTTTTATGCATTACTAGCAAACTATTCGCTTGAAATTGTGGAGCAGTGTGTGTGTGCTTAATTAAACTCTCAGTTCTTATCTCGCCGATGTTAGTGTATTTCAGCATCACTACAAAACTCTTCAGCTGGATTGAAGTGCTGATTAGGAAGCAATGTGTGTGTGTGTGTGTTGTGGGTGTAGGTTTAAAGGTGTATGTCGTTTGGTGGGGGTGGTTAAGCCGAGGGCCAAAAAAGGGTCAGTTAGCTCGAATGACACAATGCTGCAACCTTATGATAAAAAAATATAACAATAAAATAAAATCGGCCTAATAGATACGCAACCTATTATTCAAACTCAGACGTCTGCAGATGTCGTCGTTTCATCACTGTTGTTATTTGTGAGAACCAATTGTAAAATAAAACAGGGAACATGGACACAACAGTAAACACAACATTGTTTCTTCAGTATTATCAGTGACAATTACGCAAATACGGTGAGAAATGCACACAAATCCCTAGACCATTAGCTTACAGCGATAAAACTACTCTAAACCGTGCCTCAAAGAAAAAACTTTTAACAACAAAAAAGAATATCTGTCATTAGACTAGGCAGCTATTTCCAAACGAGACAGACATGTGCTTTTCCCCTTTAAACGCATATAAATGTCGATCTCAAGAAGTTTTAGAGTCAATCATTTTTCTTCCATGCCAAATTGGAAAAAACAACAACAAAAAAAACTGTTTTATAAACATACTTTCAGTTACATTCAGAGCATTTTGACGTTTTCTGTTCATTTTATTTAGGTTGTTGTCTAATATTGGGCAGTTACCCCCCCCCCCCATATTTATATAAAATATGCACAAGTCTACAAAATATATAAAATATTCTATAAGTTTTTTTTTACAAAGAAGTATATTAAAATGATAAACATCATATTATACACGTTCAGCCCATTTTCCATTTTGTTCATAGTAACAAGGTGAAATAAAAGTGTAACTAGATCATATGCCTGTTACAGCCTGTACAGCCTGCCTTAATAATAATAATAATAATAATAATAATAATAATAATAATAATAATAATAATAATAATAATAATAATAATAATCGTGC